>NC_056524.1:236862261-236933313 GCF_019175285.1 Sceloporus undulatus
TAATAATAATAATAATAATAATAATAATAATAATAATAATAATAATAATAATAATAGGATTAATTTATATACCGCCCAATCACTGGGAATCCGAGCGGTTTAAAACAGAGGGGATAATAGATGGTTCCCTACCCTCAGGCTTACAATCTTAAAGACATGACACAAAAGGAGAAGGGAATGGTGAGAGGGGGAAGGGATCAGTCCAGCATTCTTCTCTCCCTCTGAGGCCCGGACCAAGGCAGATGGACTGGAGGGAGCGCTCTTCTTCTTCCAGGCAGGCCTGATGGAGCTATCCTGCTTCTCTCTCTCTCAAGATGGTGGATGAAGGGAGGGCTTGTCTTCTTCCAGGCAGGCCTGGTGGAATTCCATGGCTGAGCATGTTCTTCAACCACTCAGACCACTACGCCATGCTGGCTTTCACATATACATACATATAACAAATGCACATCACATAATGTGAACTGTGCTTCAATATTTCCAGTCCCAAGTGACTGGAACTAGGAGAACACTATATTACATTATAGCATTTAAGAACACAACACACTCGCAGACTGTTATATTATCACCCTTATGATGATGCTTCTATCTTGTACAGAAAGAAATAGATGCTGACTGCTAACAGGACTGTAACTTCCCGGATGAGCCTGCCTAAGCTACAAGATCTTCAGGGGAGGTAATTTTGCCCCTCCTAATTATATGTGTTGTATTTTCTCTATTTTTGTAAGCCACCCTGAGTCCTAACCTGGGAAAAAGAAATAAAGTGATGGATGGAAATAAAGAAATTTCAAGTTGTGCCCTTGTTCTTTCTCATTGTGTCCCACTTAAATTATTCACTGAAATCAAAACACACAAGCACACATATTTTTCTACCCATATTTTCCTAATTCTTCTTAAAATGTCTGGTTTCCCCTGCCCTGAACCTTTCTAAATTGTCTTGCACATCATCATAAGATGTTGCAAAAGCTACTATTCAAAAGAATGATTGACTAAATTATAGTGTTTTTCTTCCAGTAAAGCTTGCTAGTGCTTTGATATTTGTAAGTGTTCTCTAATTTCTGTTGTAACATTCCTCTTAGCAGGGAATTTTTTACCTTTAGTTAGGAAACTGTATTTTTTAAAAGATTGCCTCTTGTAATTATGCAAATAAAGGAATTAGGTAAAATGATTTAGCTTTCAATAGTGACTATGGTGCATTGTAGGTGTGGTAACTTTTGAAGATTGTCTGGAAATTACAACATATCCAGATTTCTGGCTCCTACTACCTAATAAGAACACACAGGGCCGATAATGAATGAATTACACAAGTTACCAAGTGATTTTCAAGGCCCAATTCAAAAGAATTTGGTCTTCATTTGTAAAGCTCTCTTTTTTCCAAGCTCTATATTTTGAAGGAGGAACTTCTCTCTTTTATTTGCTGTCATGCCTCCTGAATGTTGAGCTTTCCATGAAAGCTTAAGAAATAGTGATTAATGACAATATCATCTCATGCCTTTCTTTAGTCATAGCTGAAGACACTGAATGCTACTTTTATTTCTATAAGTGCATGTTCATCCATATTTTGCAACACTTGAGCAAGTTCAATGATACTGGAATTCAGTTTCACCCTCCGTTAATGTTGGAAAGCCTTAATTCCACTGGTTGTTATCTGAGAAAACAAACAAACCATTCATTGGATTCTTTCCCGTCCATACTTTTGCAAAATATGCAATTAACTGTAGGTTGGAGAGTGTACTGAAATTAAAGCTTTATTGCAAAGGATTAATTAAAACTTGAATCTTGTGTAATGCCACTCTTGTATGTTTAATATAGTACTTTGTTTGTTTAATCTTACTGCTGCCAAACCTATCTTTGAAGTTCAGGTATCCTCCATTGCCCTTCTCTGCTTCTCTTTGGCTGACATTCTTCCCATTTTCAGAATTATCTTTCTTTTTCTTAGCATATAGACTTTAAATGAGAGCTGGAGAAACTGTAGCACTTCATATATTGTTGAGCACCAATTGTCATCAGGTCTAGCCAGCCTGGCCAGTAGGGAGAAATGGTGGGAGCAAAACAAAATCAGCATGTGCTTTATAGACTATAGCAAAGCCTTTGACTGCATAGATCATGAAAGGCTATGTAATTCCCTTAAACACATGGGAATGCCAACACATCTGATAGTCCTGATACTCAGGAAAAGAGGCTACTGTCAGAACTGAACACGGAGAAACAGAATGGTTCCCAATCGTCAAATGGGTCAGACAAGGCTGTATCCTTTCATCCTATCTGTTCAACTTTTATGCAGAACATATTATAAGAAAAGCAGGCTTGGACACAGAAGAAGGAGGAGTGAAAATAGGAGGAAGGAATATCAACAATCTAAGATACACAGACGACAGCATAGTACTAGCAGAAAACCTTATAAACCTGGAACACCTACTAAGGAAGATCAAGGAAGAAAGTGCAAAGGCAGGCTTAATGCTGAACATAAAGAAAACAAAAATAATGACCACCAAAGATCTTCACAAGTTCAACCTAGATAATGAAGAAATAGAAATAGTAAAAGAATTCCCATACTTGGGATCAAACGTTGGTAGAAATGGAGACTGCAGTCAGAAAATCAGAAGAAGATTAAGAATGGGGAGGGTGGCTGTGAAAGAACTAGAAAAGATTCTAAAATATAAAAATATACAACTGAGCATGAAAGGTGGAATCATACAAGCCATCATAGTCCCTATTACCATGTATGGATGTGAGAGTTGGATAGTTAGGAAAGATTATAGGAAGAGAATCAATTCATTTGAGATGTGATGCTGGAGAAGAGTGCTGAGGATCCCATGGACAGCCAAAAGGACAAACAAATGGGTCCCAGAGCAGATCAAGCTGGAAACCAGCCTAGAAGCCAAGATGACAAAACTGAGGCTGTCATACTTCAGACACATTATGAGAAGGAAGGACTCATTGGAACAGACAATAATGCTGGGAAAGATGGAGGGAAGTAAAAAGAGAGGAAGGCCACATGCTATATGGATGGATTCTAATAAAGAGGTCATGGGTATGGGGTTGCAGGAATTAAGCAGAGCAGTGGAGGACAGGGGGTCTTGGAGATGTCTCATCCATAAGGTCGCCATGAGACAGGATTGACTCGAGGGTAGTAAACAACAACAAGTAATTCCTTAACTTCTGGTGGACTACAGGTCTTCCATAACACCTGAGTGAAGATTTTTCAAACATCCTCTTTTTCCTATTTTCTGCTTACATTCTTGTCCTCCTTCTGCACAGCTTTCCCTCATGCTGGGGCTCTTGTATGTGACCTGTTCTTCTCTTTGATTCCTTCTTATTTCATTGCTGCAGGGATGGGGCACCTCAGGAACTGAATCTGACCCTTTGGAGTCACATCCCAATCCTTTGCCAATGCCTCCCTTCTTTAGATAGTTTCCCATCTTTAAAACAGTTTGTAATTCTAAAAGGTGATAATGCCTTTTCAAATACTTGGGGCCTGAACAACAGGCCAAAAATAAAGCAGCTTCGGGTCACTTTGGAGGTATGCTGTTTAATGACACATGCATCTTGAGAGGCCGGAAGCCATGCCAAGCTGTGCTCCGTCCTTAGGACTGGGACGGCTTTGGCATGGCTTCCGGCCTCTTAGGATGCATGATCATTTAAACAGCATTACCTCCAAAGTGATCTGAAGCAGCTTTATTTTGGCCTGTTTGTTCGGGCCCTTAGTTACTGCAATAGAGTGTTAAGATGAAATATACTGGTCTCTTTAGTCCCATTGTTTTGTGTTAGGCCCATAGCCACTAGAATACCCCCCCCCCCGAGTTGTTCTGAAAATGAATTTGGGCCTCAGGTTCAGTTTTCCTACCTTTACTATCAAAGTACTTTAGCTCTCTTCCTTCCGCCATGGTGTGTGTGTGTGTGTGTGTGTGGTGTGGTGTGTACACACTCAACTAAATTTTCATTACAAAATCCAAATGTAACAAAACAACCCACACACATTGAAAAAACTGTGCATGGTTCATCCAGCCTTCTAATCTCACCCAGGAAGGAGAAAAGTTTTGATTTTTTTTTATTTGGCATTTTCAAGAAGGAGTTCAGATGAGGTTTGGAGGGACAATAGTAGGCAATGAGCAGTGTTGCATGTACCCGTGGGCTTCACTTTTCCCACTCTCCTGTAGCATGACACAAACCTGAGAAAAAGACAACAGTATTTCTGTTTTACAAGGTGAAATGGTCAGAAAAATATACACACTCAATATTAAAATGGACATTTATTGTTGAATACTACAGAATGAGAAGCATACCACAGAGTTGGGAAACTGTGCAGGGTGCAGGGCACAGGGTCTAGTTTCCAGCTGGAACCCCTTTGGCTTCCTTTCCCCACAGCATGTCAAAATACTCCATTTTCATTTGTATTCCTTCCAAATGGTGATATGGATATGGGTGAAAACAGAAAACTTTGTGAGATAGTGAGCTTTCGGGGGGTGTTGCTGTGTGGCTGTTTTGCACGTTCTTCTGAGCTGGGTGCTTTGTGCATGTTGGGGACAAAAATATCCTGGAAAAGGTGCAATTTTTTAAAATTATTGCATGTGATGGCCACAAAAATGGAATTGCCTGGAGAAAGTGGAATTCTTCACCCTTAGCGATCTACAACAGTCCTTATGTAAGGTTACCTGCCCTGCTTCATATACCTCTGGTGCAGTGCTTGTGATTTCTGTTCTGCCAGTTTATCAAGACATAGTTGCAACTTTCTGATGTTCTGCAATATTTATACAACTACATATATTTTTTGGAGTGTTGGGACATCTGTAGCTCAGTCTAGCTTTTGGAAGGAATTTGGAGGTATTTCTCTCCCCCCCCCCTCCCTTGCCTTCCGGTGGTGTGTGTGTGTGTGTGTGTGTGTGTGTGTGCGGTGTGTGTGTGTATAACCCTACTGATGGGAGGGGTCTGAGAATAATATTCAGTAAAAGTAACTTTCAGAGATTTATGGTACTACTGGATTTGTAAAATACAGAGCTAGCCTGAGGTTGTATATTTAGAAGGTGTGTGGTGTAGTGTGTGTGTGTGTGTGTGTGTGGGTGTGCTTGTGTGTGCTGTGGTGCTGTGTAGGTTAATGGGGAGCTGTGTTCACAAAGATTGCTCAGTCATGAAACTCAGTGGGTGTTCTTGGCAAGCTCCTGTCTATTAGACTAACCAATTCCACAGAGTTGTTGTTGTTAGGAATTTTAAAACACAGAAGAACCCCTGTGTGCTGCTTGAGGTGCACTGAGGAAAAGTAGGACACATAGTTAAATGTGACAAATAGATAAATTGTGGGTGAGGACTCACTTGCTAACAGCCACCATCTGTACCATGTATCTAGACCTCTTTCTTGAGAAGAGGGCTCAAGTCATTACAACAATCTATCACCCCTGCTGTTTCCAAGTATTGTTTGTTTGGTTTATCTGAAATGTCAAAACAACATTTTATTCAGCTCTGCAATATTTGCCTGAAATGGGTTAACAATTCTTCCTGTTGACAATGCCTTCATAATTCTAATAGTAATATTGTGGTTGTTTGTTGTTTTCTTATTTTCTCTATTCCTTTTCGTTGGGATTTGAATAAAACTGGAATAAATTCTACCCAGCCTATCCTAGGGTCTAGTCTCCTATCCCTGAGGCTGGAGGGTACACCTCCTTCCCTCTCCAAGTGAGGCCACTAGAAGATGGATCCCTGAGGTTACATGGGGAGGGAAAAAAAAAAAAAAAAAAAGGGGGGGGGGGAGGAAATTAAATTGTGCAGGAATGACCTATCTCTCATCCTAATAGTTCTGAGGGCAGTAGAAGCAGGTTTCTAAAATGAAAGTTTGCTCTCGTGGTTCATTCCCCATCATCATTCTTTTCTCAGTCTTGGACTGCCAGACTAAAGAAAAACTATCTACTAAGGCCTAAAACACAAAATAATCCTTTCTTATGCCATTGAACAGCTGTTAACATTTAGCCATGATGCTTACAAGGATTCTAAACCTCATCAGAAGGGTGACAGGGGCCATAACAAATAAAACACAGATATTATTCTTTGGTGTCCTTCAGTAATGTAGACTTTTGCTCTAGTTTCATCTAGTTCTATCCATTTAATAGTCTTGGAGTTTGCAGCCAGGGAGGGCATGGGTTAGGAAAACAACCCACATGGCAATCCTTTTGAAAATCAGCACTTTAGGGCTGCTGTGCAATTTCTTTCTTGTTCCCTGCCCCCTGCATATGATTCAAATGTCCTTGCTTGCCAATTTTTGTTTAACTAGAGAACAGTCATAATTTACACCATCATTTAAGTTCACGCCTATCTTGGTAATTTCTTGAAAGTTAGGGAAGTTGTTGAGGAAAACATCAAGATGCTACTCTGGAAAGTTTTAAATTATGTTTTTTTCCTATTTATTTTATGTTGCTCATATTTTTCAAAAGTGACTTTAAAACTGATAGCATTATGGAGGTTTTTATGAAAATTTTTGCAATTAGCACACACAGATATAGATTGCAGCTAGGTGTGTTTTTATGGGCAATGGGCATACTGGGAAATAGGGATGGCTTAGATGCACCTTTGTCTCCCTCCACATTTTAGCTTTAGTCTTGTGCAGATCAATGCCTGCATAGAGACTCATACTACTCCCATTACAATGAAATTGAAGTCCCCTATGGACTGCAGTCGAATGCCCACAGAGCTTGCCCTCTGGCTATGATTTTATAAGAATTTCATTGCAATCCTCAGTTCATCACAAAATTCTACACAAAATTAATGCAGTGTGCAACATATAAGTGTTTAAGTGGCAATTTCTGTGATGAGGAACCCATGTAAATTAGGTTTTCTGTATCCAGATTCAGTTGTGCTCATTTACAGAATCCTTTCCAATTAATTTCACTTTAGACTACATTGCAGCCAGGCATGCAGGCACATTGGGGGAGGTATGACTGAGGGGCTGTACAGACCGGCACTTTGTGCCAGCCTGTAGGCATGGTGAGGGCTGAGCATCTGGATGCTCTCAGCCCTCACCATGCCACCGAAGTGCCATCTTGGCACGTGCCTGTCTACACGGTGCACGCCATGATGATGTATGTCATGCACAGTGCCTAAACGGCACTACGTGGAAGGGCTGTCATCATGGTGCACCAGCACACCTATGGCGCCCCTTCCAGGAAGCAGCGCACCTATGGCGCCCCTTCCAGGAAGCAGCGCACCTATGGCGCCCCTTCCAGGAAGCTAAAGCAGCTTCTTTTTGCTCCCTACAGGGAGCAGATCGGTGATGCTGCATGTGGCTTCTGTAGCACTGATCCGGGTCTAAAAGGGGCGGCTACATGCCGCCCATCTGTAGAGCCCCTGAGACTCCTTTTTGAAATCCTGGAGAGCTACTGCCAGTCAGCAAGGACTCTAGAACTCTTTGCAAAATAAGGAGCTGGCTACATTGGATTCAAGGACATAGCCATGTTAGTCTGGATCAGTATACAAAGGAATATTGAGGCACTTATTGTAGCATGTTTGGACTAACTGAAAGAAAGAAAATTGTAGCATAAGTTTCCATAGACTAAGAGGCTGTACAGACCAGCATTATATGCTGACCTCAGGGCAAAGTGGGGTGTGTGGCATCCACATAATACACACCCCGATGCTGCCTTGATGCCACCATCGCGTTGTGTGCCCCAATCCAGGGCTGAAAGGGGCTGCAGCAGGCTGCTCCAAAGGGGTGGTCTGCTTAGCCCCTGAGTCTACTTCAGATGTCCACAGGCAATTCACTCCATGCATTTGATGAAATAAACTCAGTCTATAAAAGGTTATCCTCCAAACTTCCTTTCTGTTAAGGGACTTTATCATATGAGGCTAGCAAAGCAGAACTTCAACAAGATAAAAACATTTTTGGTCAGTACTGATTGTGTCTGTCCTGCTGCTTCTTTGCATTCCCTCCATTGCTGAAGCAATGACCAGTAAAACCCATCAATATCTCCCCATCATACTGTTTTTCCATTATGGATAAGTGGCTTCCATTGCAGTTTTGCTTCTCAGGCAGTAACGTTGTGTGAATGGCCATGAATCTGCATCTTTACCCCTCTTCTTCCCTTCCTATTCATAATCAGGAATGTTTTCCTTTCCTTTTCTTTCTCTTTTCTTTTTATTTCCTCTTATTGCCATAATTGTGCAATTGTGGTAAAAATAAAAATAACAACAAGAAGGCATGCTGGGTAGAGCATAGGGCAGGATAGCAGGGGTATGGAGGCTGTGCAGAAGAGAGTGTGTGGTGCTGTAGAGGTCAAAGCAGTGTCTTAGTGCTGTTGCAGAGAAGTGTGATACCCAAACTGGTATGTTTTCATTTCCTTAAACTGAAATTATTAACAGGCTGATATGATAACGTTTTTAGTCCTGAAGGTGCTACATTGGACTGTTTTTTTATGACTTAAAGCAATTAATAGCATGAAAGCAATGGCAAAATAATAAATGAAATATTAGAAAATTAAGTAACTAATTATCTAAATAATGAAATTGACCATAGCAAGCAAAGGAAAAAATATATACAGAATGACCTAGAGAGCAGTTATAATTTGCACTGTCATTTAGGTTAATGCTTCTTTTTAATCTCTTCAAAACTAGGGAAGCTATTGAGGAAAACATCAAGATGCTACTCTGAAAAGTTTTAAATCATTATTTTTCTGATTAATTTTATGTTACTGGCATTTTTTCAAAAGTGGCTTTGAAACAAAGAAATCCCAACTATAGAAGACTAGTTAATGGAATTAATTGATATGATTGAATTAGAGAAATTAACAAGTTGGTTGAATCAAAACAAAACAAGGAAAATGGATGAAGAAAAATGGAAGTAGTTATAAACTACTGCAAAAATCTGTGGAAATAAGAGTAGGAAATAAATATAATCTAAGTAAGCAAAGTAGATCTAACTAAACGTGTGATTAAAAACTGGAGAGATAATAGTGAAATCAGAGTAACTGAGTTAGAAGTGGGTAATATTAAATGAAATAATGTCTTACAAAATCAGTAAAATGAAGGGAAGAACAGAATTAAGAATGCATAGCAAACACGAGAGGAGTAAACGGACATTGTAACAAAATAATATCAAAGACTGTAATGGAGTATAAATATATAAACAATTGTTTTGATTATTTCTGTTATTTTTTGTTTACAAAAATAAAATTTAAAAAAGAAACTGATAACATCACAGAGGCTTGTGTAGATTTTTGCATTCAGTGCACACAGATCTACAATGCAGATGGGTGTGTTTTTATGGGCACACTGTGCTGCTTTGTCTCCCCTCCATATTTTGGCTTTCGTCTTGTGCAGACCAGTGTCTGCAGATAGCCTCATACTCCTCCTGAGAACTCCTAACACATCTAACCCCCTAGTACAGTACTTTAAAAAAAGGTTATGGAGGCATATGAGAAGATAAAAGGCTGAAAAACAGAACACTTTCAAGGGAAAATGAGAAAGAAAGAAAAACCCTACCAGAGTGAAGGTAGGGAGAATCTTCCAGTGCAAATGGCTTATCGGTATATAGTGAAGTTGGCATATTTGCCAATGAAGATAGTTAGGGTAATAAAGGGATAGGGGAAACACTGTGATAAAATCTGAAAGGATATCATTATTCTAGGAGAATAGTCATTAAAGTGATGAATGAAAATTCAGTAAAAACAAGTGGAAAGTGATACATATTGGAGCACACACAGAGAAAGAGAAAGAGAGAGAAATACATCCCAATTTCACATATACACTCATGGGAACTGAGTTAGTAGTGACTGACCTAGGGGTCATAATGAAAATGGGTAAGGCTGCTGTATTTTTTTCAAAATTTTATGGTATGCTAAAGCAAAAATGACAGTGTTAAACAAGCAGTTTTGTGGTAAATCCGTTGCTTAATAAGATTAACCCAGATTCCAGAATCTGGAGATTTGTTTTACTCTCCTATTGTTAATATTGCCTAAACAGGGATTGTCTGCAACTGTAAGAGACTGGACGAATCAAATACCACAACTCGAGCTCTTTAACAAATTCTTCTTGTCAGAAACCTAAGGGCATGTTTTATTTGCAGCACTGTGAACACCTAGTGTGCTGGAAATAGATCTACTCACTTCTCATTCCCTCAAGCACTTGTTTGAAAAACAATTCTGCCACTTTGTAATCTGCAAAAACAGTTTGCTGTGCCTTAGAATGCCTCCATCCCATCCCATGGATGGATGAAAATATGCATGTCATTTACCAAATGTCAGTATTGCTGTAAGTTTTACAGCTTCCATCCTTCTTGAACATTTGATATTGTGGGGGGGGGGGGGGGGGGGGGGTGCCCCCGGATTTTTTTTTTTTTTTTTTTTTGGAAAAAAAATCTCCCCTGAGTAGTAACAATGTCATTTTTCAAACTGGGAAATCATATACTCGAGCTCTTCTTTTCTCCTTGTTAATAGATACTTCCATCTTTCACCTTCAGATCGTTCAGCTCGTAGCAAAAGGCTCTGATGAGGACAAGTTTTTGTCTCCTTTCTCAGGGGGAGGATGATCAGTACTTTATGTGGGGCCATCCCAGCTCCCAAGATCCTGTAATGTGGAGATCCCAAATTTCCATCCATCCACCTTCCTAGTTTTACAAAAGATAAACACTGCACAATCAGACTAAACAGTCCAGTGTACTCATCTGGAAGTAATGGCAATTACTACTCTATTGCTGTTGTCAGCTTATGTAAGGCTTTAGCCCCTGGCTGACACAGCAACTTTCCTACAGTTGTCCTAGTAGAAGAAAGCTTCAACCAGCTCTGGAACTCTGCAAGGTCATGTTTCCATTTGCCTGAGTTCATACGAGTTTCTCCCTTGATTTGCCTGACATGACTTGACTAGGTTTTACTTTTGCTGGCTGTAATTTACCTAATCAAACTTAATTTTTGATCTTTGGAATAGCGGTATATAAATAAAACATATTAATTAAGTACTATCTGCTTCCCTTGTAAGCCACAACTTCCTACAGAAGTGGACCCCCATATCTGATCCCTGTATTTTCTCTTTCCCTTTGTTTCCTTAAGGTTCTTGACACCTAACTGAAGAGCTATACTGCTATTACTGTGACCGGAAAACCAAGCTAATAACTTTCCACCATGCCCATGCCAATTCATTCAGCTCTTATTGTTGAAATTGTATGCCAGCTAGAATTTCTATACTACAAGGTATCCAGAAATTATCTTTACAATTTAAATTCTATACACAACTGAAATTGTAAAGATAATTTTCAGACACCCTAGGCCTAAATCCAACTATTAGACTGGAGCCATTGAATTAATTGGATGTAGTTATTAGCCACTGGCCACTCACCCTTCACTGACTGTTGAATCCACTGGAATAAGAATCCAGACCTACATGAAACAGGATCTTTAATCTTTTTTTCTTAGATCAGCAAATTTGTTACTTTCACTCTCCCATTCGTAGGTTTCTTTTAGACCCTAAAAGTTCTTCCTGATGAATTTATCAAGAAATTTAGCAATTTTGAAAGCTCTGTCCTTAGCCTCAAAATGCATCCACAGTTCTGTGACAGCTTTTGTTATGACTGTCTCCTCAAATGTATGACAGCTTGTGAAACTGCCATGTTGACACCCTTTAGACCTGGGATGGAGAGCCTTAGGTTCTTGCAGGACTAAATTTCCCCTTGTTCCTGACCATGAACTATGCTGGCCAGGCTGCTAAGACTTGAAGCCTACCTCCATATGGAGGGTCAAAGTTTCTCTAACTAGCTATAAACTGATCTTAGATGTTCTTTACTGTGAATAACTTGGGAATGAGATTGTGTAAGTTCATCTGTGTCAGTGGCAACCCTCCTGACATGTAATTTGTTTTTTTAAAAAATGAATCTGTAATTGTTAATTTCTACACTATATCTACACACAGTATATTGTTATTTATTGCTGACTCATAATTTCCCCAAAGGAAACGCAGTCTGGAGTCTGACAGCTAAATTATTTGCTTCCTGGTTCCCAGTAAGCAACATGAAGATTGGAAATGAAAATGTAATATTTAATCAAGAAAGCCAGCCACTAAGAAAGCATGAAGTAGAAGCATTTTCCAAAAGTACTCTTGGAAAAAAATTTATTTCTGTATCCATATGCTAATATGTATGTAAGTCAAGATGAGTGCACTAAATAAAGATGCTCTAGGCTTTTGTACATAACCATTTACTGATAATCAATATTCCTATGATTCAAATCTTGTTGAGGAAGAAGTTTGTAAATTGGCATAGGGGAAATGAAAGATATTCTCAATGCAAAAATTTGTCATAAATCCTGATGTGGCAGAGGGAGGTACCTTCTGTGCAAACTGTGCAAACTGTCCATGAAAATGTAACTGTCCATTAAAATGTAACATAAGGGAAATGAAAAAGGAAGCCTAGATCTGCAGCATCTTTTTTTTTTTTTTTGCACTTTGATGCAGACACAGATATTAGAACTAGAGTGAAAAGAAGAAACCCTACCATCAATCCAGTTGTTATTGAAGATGCCAGCCACAGATGCTGGCAAAACATCAGGAAGAAACTTTTCTGGAACATGGCCACATAGCCCAAAAACCCCACAAAAAACCAATTGTTATTTCCAGCTGGAACAGACTCATTAAATTAATGGAAAATAGCAATCCAACACTTATTTCAGTGCCTTTGGTTTAGTGGGCCCACTCTAACAGGAACTAGAGTCCTGGACTATCAAATTGGATAGGGTTCAGTCACACCAGAATTGACCGATAAAACTCTATGTGTCCAGCTCCTGGCTATCTGAAGAGTTTACAGTATGGAACCACAGCAATAAGAACTATATCTTCCAATAAAGGCACTGAGATCCCTGGGGGAGGCCTAAATCTTGGTCCCCTGAGCTTCCAAGGCAAGTCTGGAAAGGACATGAGAGGAGGCTTTCTCAGTGTCACTCCCAGGCCTTGGAACTCCCTCCCTAGGAAAAATAGGATGGCTCCTTCTTTGAGCAAGTGAAAATGCTTCTGACAGGCTTTTAGGAACTGACTGTAAGAGTTTTTAATAGTTTGCGGTTTTGCACCCCACCACCCCAGGAAAGGGATGTGTAATACCTCCTGCTGCCGTGTGGACTTGCTGCTTGCTACCCGCATGCTCCATCTCACCTGGTGGACTGCTGCTCTCAGACTGCTTCCTGCCAGAACCAGGCCCCAGGTAACTACCCAGCCAGGAACACCTGTTCCCCTTGGGAAGGGGATAAAGGCTGGGTGCCTTCTGCAGCTTTGTAATTGCTTTATCTGTAGTCATTTTAATTTTTGATTGCCACCTTTATTCCCAGTATTGAGGGAAAAGCAGAACATAACAAAATAGCAGTAGCAGGAATAAAATCATCATCATCATCATCATTATCTTCATCATCTTCATCATCTAACATTTGTATGGACAGTTCCTGTTAATATAATAAATTGCCAAAAAGTTATTTATTGCACTTCCATATATCTCAAAGCTCAGAGGATGTATTGCAGGGAAACACAGGAACAGATGACTATTGATCAGCTGGCACACAACCCAGCAAACATGAATGTGCAAGTGTTGCACCCTGTCAATCATAAAGACCCAAAAGCTTCTTTCTCTAGTGTAAATAACTCCACAAACAGAAAAATTAAACAGAGGCACAAATAGGAAATAGGTATTAACAAAATCCAGCTTTTTATTCTTCAACTTTCTCCTTCATTCTCACACAGTTTTTAAAGCTGTTGCAAAATGTGTGTGCTAGACATGAAGAAATTAGTTCAATCTGCCTAGAGAGAAAATCTTGGCTATTGCAGTATTCTGTTGTTCCATTTCTATAATGGGATGTTGGATTCCTGTTAGATTGCATTCCAGAGGAGCAAAATAAGGCATCACCTGCCAGGAATGGCATGAACAGGCCAGTGAATCAGTTACCGCTCTCTTCTTCTGATGAACTGATAAGACTCCATGTATTTTGAAGAAAGAGGCACTTAATATCTTTCTGAAAAGCTGCAGCTTTTAAAGTATATCTAGTCCTTTAGTCTGATTTCAGAATCAACAATGGCAAAGAAGATGCCAATACTCAGAAACATCCTGAATAAATCTGCCAAAAGCAATGGATCTAATCCAGCTCACTCTCTAGTAGATACTATTGATATGCTCTGAATGCTGCAGTAGGACTTAAGATTGTTTTCACACTCATGGATTTACAGTACCATCGTTTCTTTAAATCTCTTTGTTTTTCTTCATCTGGACTTTGAAAAGTAAACACTGAAGACGTCAGAGGACAAGCCTTGTTTTCATGAAAATGAAAGCAATTCTGAAGCTGAAGACACATTCCCTCTGTACAAGAGCTATTCATTTTAAAGAATTTTCTGTAATGTTGCAAATCTCTCTCTGTGTGTGTGTGTATGTATGTATGTATGTAATTGACAGCAACTAGCTATATGAACTAGTGGTGGTTGTCTGAAAACCATTTCAAGGGCTATTGGTCAAAAAGCAAGGTAAATACCTTAAATATCTTGCCAACCTGTGATTTCATTGGTATATAGGTTGTTCCCCTCATCAGTGCAGATCACAAGTATTCCTTACTGTTCCTTGTTCTTTGCTGTGGCCCATAGAGTCTGTACTTAGCTGGAGTGGGCTTGGAGACAGCAAGCAGCCAATCTATGCTTGCGCTGAACTCAAAGCCTTATCAGCCCTATAGACCCTTCAACAGCATTTGCTCTTGTTCACACAGCCATTGTGAGTCCAGGAACCACAATAAGAGAGCAGATTAGGACTTTGTAGAGGACAAATACTTGTCACCATCTAAAACAATTTACATTAAAATTCTTTTGTAATATAGTTTACCCTCACCCTACAACATGGGTGGACAATTTGTAGTTCTTGGTTTGCTCCATGATTTCACATCCTATCACATTTTGTTCTGGCAAAAAGATATGGGAGTTGCAATCCAACAATGTCTGAAGGAAAGGCCAATATGAGATGGTGAGGGGAAAGGAGAGGTATCCAGTGCCCCAGCCTTTTATTTATGCTGTCTGTGAAGGAACGCTCCCCTTGAATGACAGGAGAGGAGAAAACCTGGAAGGGAAACACACAGGCATCCCCTGTCTTCCAAGCATGCCAAGGCTGGCGAGAAAATCTAGCAGGATGGTCAGCAGGGAGGTAGAGCTAAAAAGAAGAGCAAAGAATTTAAAGAGGGCAGGAATAAAAGATGGGTAGAGGAAGATGGAATCATAGAATCATAGAATTGGAAGAGAATTTTGATTGATTGATTGAAATTTTATTTATATACCGCCGTTCCTATGATCACGGTGGTTTACAAAACAAAATGAAAATACGATACAGTACAGAGGCCGAACGATGACAGGGAGGGAGGAACCTCTGTCTTCAGGCCAGCCCCTGATGGTACTTGGCCAGCCTTCTCTCTCCCTCAGAGGCCGAAAGATGACAGTTAGGGAGGGAGGAACCTCTGTCTTCAGGCCAGCCCCTGATGGTACTGGGCCAGCCTTCTCTCTCCCTCAGAGGCCGAACGATGACAGTTAGGGAGGGAGGAGCCTCCTTCTTCAGGCTAGCCCCTGATGGTACTGGGCCAGCCTACTCTCTCCCTCAGAGGCTGAAAGATGACAGTTAGGGAGGGAGGAGCCTCCTTCTTCAGGCTAGCCCCTGATGGTACTGGGCCAGCCTTCTCTCTCCCTCAGAGGCCGAACGATGACAGTTAAGGAGGGAGGAGCCTCCTTCTTCAGGCCAGTCCCTGATGGTACTGGGCCAGCCTTCTCTCTCCCTCAGAGGCCGAAAGATGACAGTTAGGGAGGGAGGAGCCTCCTTCTTCAGGCTAGCCCCTGATGGTACTGGGCCAGCCTTCTCTCTCCCTCAGAGGCCGAAAGAATGCAGGGACCACCCAGTCCAACCTCATGCCATGCAGGAACTCACAATCAAAGCACATCCAACAGATGGCCATTCAGTCTCTGTTTAAAGACATCCAAAGAAGGAGACTCCACCACACTCTGAGAGCGTATGTTCCACTGTCAAACAACTCTTACTGTTCGGAAGTTCCTCCTAATGTTGAGGTGGAATCTCTTTTCCTGTATCTTACATCCATTAATAATAATAATAATAATAATAATAATAATAATAATAATAATAATAATATTTATTTGTATACCGCCGTATGGCAAACCAATCCGGGCGGTTGACAACAGTAAAATATAAAGTATAACAATTAAAAATACATTATCCCTCCCCCCGCTTAAAACAGTATTAAACAGTATAACATATTAAAAACACAATATCAAAGCATAAAAACAACAATTAAAAACTAAAAACCCTGATATCCCTCTGTTGATCCTCAACCATCACTAAGATGAGGCCACGGGAGGAATGAGGGAATCAGGGGACCTGGGCCGGGATGGTTAATATAGAAAGGCCTGCCGGAAGAGATCCATCTTGACCGCTTTTTTAAAGCTGTCTAATGATGTTATCTGACGGATCTCATTCGGCAGGTCTTTCCAGATTTTGGGGGCGACAGCAGAGAACGCCCTCTGGGAGGTCACCACAAGCCTAGATTTTAGAGGCTGCAGTAAGTTCCTCCCTGTTCCTGTTCTGGGTCCTATTCTTGCTCCATCCTCAACATGACATCACTTCAAATAATTATCATATCACCTCTTAACCTTCTCTTCTCCAGGCTAAATGTACCTAGCTCCCTAAGTCTATCCTTATAGGGCATGGTTTCCACAGCGTTTACCATTTTGGTTGCCCTTCTCTGGACATGCTCCAGCTTCTCCTGCCCCGGAACTGGACACAGTATTCCGGGTGAGGCCTGACCAAAGCAGAATAGAGTGACACTATTCCTTCCGTTGATCTAGATACTACAGTTCTGTTGATGCTGCCTAGAATTGCATTGGCCTTTTTAGCTGCCACATCAACCTAACAGTTACTTTGTCTAACCCACATTTTACTAGCTTGTTTGCAAGAATGTCATGGGAACCTTGTCAAAGGCCTTACTGAAATAAAAATAAAAGCAGGATATGCAATATCTACAGTGTTCCCTTCATCTAACAACTGTCAATTTTATCAAAAAAGAGATTAGATTGGTCTGGCATGACTTGTTTTTCAGAAACCCATGTTGACATTTTGTGTTTATGTCAGTCCCTTTTAAATGTTAACACACTTCAGAATCTTTCCTGATATAGATATCTATATAGACTAACTTGATGATAATTGTTAGGATCCTCTTTTTTCACTTTTTGAAGATGGGGACAATGTTTGCCCTCCTTCAGTCTGCTGGAACTTCTGCTGTCCAAGAGTTCTCAAATATTACTGCCAATGACTCTGAAATTACATTTGCCAGTTCCTTTAATACCCTTGGATGTAGTTCATCTGGTGCCGGAGACTTAAATTCATTTAGATTAACAAGGTATTCATGTACTACTTCTTTACTTATTCTCTGCTGGATTTCCCTTATTTTGTCCTTTGTTCCATTTTCCTCAGGTTGAGCACCCTTTTCCTTTTGTGAGAAGACTGAGACAAAGAAGTAATTCTGGCTTTTCTCTATCCCCATTAGCATTTCATCATCTTCTTCATGTAGTACCCTACCATTTCTTCCTCCTTCTTCTTTTTGCTGAGAATGCCCATAGCCCTTTTTATTGTTCTTAACCTCTCTAGGAAGCCAGACCTCATTCTGTGCTTTAGCTTTTCTGACTTTACTCCTACATGTGCTTGCTATTTGTTTGAATTCTTTGGTGATTTCCCCCCTTTTTCCAATTCTTACACATGCCCCATTTAAAATTTAGCTCCATTGAAAGTTCTTTAGTCATCCATCTTGGTTTCTTGAGACAACTCCAATTTTTCCTCTTTGTTGGAACACTTTGAAATTGTGCCTTCATTATCTCCCTTTTGAGAAACTCCATCTGTCCTGAACTCCTTTCTCTTTTAGTATTTCTGACCACAGGAACACCCCCAGTATTTCTCTAAGTTTACTCAAATCAGCTCTCCTGAAGTCTAGACTGCATTTCTATGCCTGGTTTCTTCTTTTTGCTGTATAACAAACTGCAGGAGAACATGATCACTCACACCTAAGGATCCCACCACTTGCACCCCATTAACCATCTCTGTTGGTTAGGATAAGATCTAAAATAGCTGATGCACTTATTGCCTCTTCCAACTTTGGTCATGAAATTGTCTTTGAGGCAAGTGAAGAATTTGCTAGAGCTTGTGGTTTTGGCTGAGTTTGACTTCCAGCAAATATTAGGATAGTTGAAATCACCCATTACTACTACTTCTGTCCTAGAGAGATAGAAAAATGAGAAGGAAGGACAAGGAGAAATGGAGCAGAAGCAAGTCAGAACAACAGGTGGGGAGGAGGAGGAAGGCAGGAAGAAAACAGAGGCAGTGGGGAAAGAAGGGAGACAGGTAAGTGGCTTCGGGGGGGGGGGGACAAAAATGTGTGAAAGAGACCCACAGACAGATGGGCAAAAGGAATACGCAAAGAAGGGACAGGGGAAGAATGGACAGGAAAGATTGAGGGAGCTGTAGAAAGTTGAGAGGCAGGTGGACAGTGAGAAGCAGTCTTGGGATCGGGCAGATAGAACAGGAGCCAATGAAGGAGAGTTTTGGGAATGACACAGACCTCTTGAAAATTCCCTCCTCCTGAGGGAGCTGGTGGAAGAGAAGTGGCCTTCTGAGGAATGGAACACTAGGGGAATGGTCCTTGCTCCCAGTGGGCATTGAGTTCCTGCAGTGGGGCGAAGAAAATGAGCAAAAGGGAGAATGTGCCAGTAGAGCTGATAGCCGGTCAGTGTCCTTGTGTGGAAGCTCCCCCCCCCCTCTTGTTGAGGACACACATGAGACAGAACCTCCCTGCCTCTCTTAAGGGAGGACTACTGCAGGAGGCTGTGACCAGAGAAATATGAATAGGCACCTCTAGAGAAAGAGGGAAAGTGGGAAAATTTTGAGGAGCTTTTTATCTGACCTACATACTTGGAAGAGAAAGAGACTGGAATGCAAACCTTTCTGAGTTGTTAAAGAAGTGGAAGAACAGAAGGGACTGTATTATAGTTCATATTATAGGATGAAAGACAGGAGTTAGGGATTGTTTGGATAAGCATGTGATGATAATGAAGGTACAATAAAGCACTAGAGTTAGACGTCTCATCTCATCACTATCTCATAGTGGCCTTTTCTTCTGACTTTGTCCAATGGTGAGATGGATATCTGAAACTAGTCATGAAGCAGCAGGGAGGAGGCTTTCATCCCTGGAGGGCAAGGGGAGCCCAAGTCACAGCCATAAACTGAATGCCCCCTTTGTAGGTGATCCAGTCATTCATTTCAAGTGTGCTAACATACTCCTGGAGCCATTGTGCATAGGAAGTGTCAACAATTGATTTGCTTCAAACAGACTACAAATGAATAATTTTGCTTTTAAATTCTAGTTCTAGCAATGCTATTGTTATGCTCTCAAAATATTAAATGTAGACTAAAGAACAGCTGTCATGAGCCAGGGCTGTCTATTCCCATCCAATCGATAACTGAACTAATTTTGAAGTGTTTGGCAAATTCTCCTGTTTCTATGTCATCATCATTCTTTTCTTTCTTTGAAGAAATGTCGCCTTTTCTTCTTTATATATAAAAGATCCCCCCCCCAAAAAAAAATCATTTTCGTTCCTCATCAGTTGGAGAGTTCTTCAGCAGCAATGGTTATTTTGTGGATTATAATCTAAATAGAATTTGCTGTCTGGAACTAACGTGTGAATGACAGTTTGCTTTCCTTGGGTCAGTACTCGAAGCAGAATGTAATGTCCTTCTGGTCCTTTCCTGACTTCCTCTGAATGATAGAAGCAATTAACTTGTTGGGACAAATTGGCAGCACAGACTATTAACTGCAGGAGGAGAGGTTTAGCTGCATAAAGTAAAAAGACCATAGAATTTAAAGGAAGACAAAAATTACTGGACAAATATATATATTTTTCTCAGTGAACCAGCTGTATCTGTCCAGAACATTAATGCACTCTAGTTTTTGAAGGCTACTCAGAGAGTATGTCACTTGCTTGTTCTGATTCTATTCTGCACCACTACCTGGGATCAAATGAAGCTTTTCCTTGCTCCTGTCACAATTGTCTCATGGGAAATAAGGGACAATGGCAAGCAAAACAGGGTCATGGAGTTCTGATGGTTGTCTTTTGGTCTTTGCTGAGCAGTGGGCCTCAGTAGGTGCCCCAGCAATGCCCATATCTAATGTCAAGTTTGTCTGACATGTCATAGGTCATAGGCATGTCATAACAGAGCTTGGAAATAAACATGACACATTATGTTAATTTATTAGTTTTTTCTTAAAAGATGAAGATATTTTGTTTTTAATGATGAGGCTCACACATCTTACATACTAATCATAACTAATGGTTCGCATTGACTAATTATTTCATAATGCTTCTTCTCTCTGTAATTAGTGATCATAGATAAGTTGCTGTTTAAAACCTAGGCAAGTTTTGCAGTAAAATGAGCTCTAGTTTGCAACCCTGGAATCTTTTCAATGGAACAGGAGGTCTGGTATGCAGACTGGCAACACTCTGATGTACACTCTATGTAAACTTTCTTTGAAGACTAGTGATCAATTTTAAAAATTGGTGCTACCCGTGAACCAAAATCACTGATTTACTTATGAATGTGTAATTAAGGGGCAAAATAGACTGCCCCAAATGAGTGGCTTGCTGCTGCCCCTTTGAGCACTGGATCAGGGCTGCAGCAACCTTACATGGTGGCCTTGATCCAGCATTTTTCCAGGCCTGGAAAAAGGGCACCCTTGCCACTGCGGTGGCACTTTTTGGTGCTCCTTTTGGAGGCTGAATGCCACACCAAAGGACCGCTGCAGCACCATCTGCCATGCGGTGAGCCATGCGGCATGATGCTGGCATCGGGGTGACATCAGGACATGTGTCAACCAAACGCCATGCCCCAACACCATCCTGATGCCGGTGCTTACTGCCAGTTTATACAGCCTCTGAGTGTCATCCCCTAGCCTGGTTTTGAAGCCTACTTTAATAGCCAGCAGCCACATATATTCTTGAACATATATTCTTCTGGCAATCAGGGCTGATCAGCATCATGTTTCAAGACCCCTCCAACCAGGAAAAGGATGGAAGAAGTCTTGCATCTGCTTGTTGTAGTCTTCCTCACTGGCAGGGACATGCTGGAAGTATCAATCTGCTGCACCCCCATTGCCAGTAGACCACACCTCCATTGTTTAGAGTGGTTCTGTGGAGTTTAATGTGGGATCCAAAGGATCTTTATAATTTTGGCAATAGTGACATGACTGTGAATACATAATGTAATAGAATTCAGAGCAGTGAAGGATCTGTAAATCTAGATTACAAATCCGTTACTGCAATACAGAATGTTAACCTTAACAAATTGAAGAATGTTACTACTGATATTTATTATGATGCATTAATTTTTGGAGTTCACTAATTACTAATGCAAATAAATGTTTTAAAGCTAATATGTCAGTCTCTGACTTTGAGTTTGTATGGTGAGCAAAATATTAATGACAAGAAATGCTTTCCTGCCAACACAAAATTAAAGTGTTCTATTTATTATGTAGTATTAATCCTCAATTAAAATTGGAGAATGTGGAACAGAGTAACACAGTGAGAGCAGTGAGTCACAATATTCATTTAGGTGGTATATATATATATATATATATATATATATATCAGAGCATGGAAGATTGTTATGAGAAATTGTCCATGTATTTACATTTCGTTTCACTGTGGCTCGACATACTTTGTAATTTTCTGCATGTTTAAGAAAACTCTTACAATTGTTTCATCAGAGACATCAGAAAGTCAAAATAAATATGTATGTATTTATGTGGGTGGATAGATGGATAGATAGATAGATATCAATATTGCCTCTATAATACTATTTTGAACTTTCTGAGAAATAGGAACACCTGTCTCATTTTCCAGTTCCTATCATCTCTCCATTTTAAAGCAAAAATGCTGTGTGCTCACAAAAGCTTGACTCATTTCCCAGCCAAAGAGAATAAAAAAGGATATAGAACCTGACTGATAAATAACAAACCAACAGAGTCATAACATAAATAAGTAAAATTATATATGTATATGTATGTGTGTCTTCAATTCACCTGCAACTTATGGTGATTCCATGAAGTTCATAGGGTTTTCTTAGGCAATGAATACACAGAGGTGAGTTTGCCAATTCCTTCCTCTGAAATATAGCCTACAACACTTGGGATTCATTGACGTAACAATATTATTTATTTAAAAACATGAGTAAAACTACAAAAACACCTAAAATGCATTTAAACATAGTTTTGAGTAAAAGACTAAAAATACAGCACACCACTTTAAATAAATTGTAAAATGTCATTTTAGAGTAAATCTCCACAGTCAATAATCCATAGCACGGTCCATACAATTTTGTAGCATTAAAGCACAATAGTTGTGAAGGCCTGTTGGGCATGAATCCTTTCACTGGGGGAAGATAGGTGACCATCTGAAGGAAAGTTCATCCCATTCTCCAGTTTACAAGAGATAAGTGTTCACCTGAACCAAGCAATTCCCATTTTTGTTTGGTTGTGCCTTGGCTGCAGACAATAATCTATAGTCCTTCTATGTTTAGTTTGTTCTCTTTGAAGCCATTGTTCTTGTTAGGGTCCCCTTTGTCACAAAAAATAATTTTTCTTGCTGAAATCATAGTGGTTGCTGTATCACTTTACTTACTGAAAATCACTTCCTTCGCTTTGGTGAAGCTCGCTTCAAAGTTCATCTCACCATTTTGAAGTCTGGTGTATTGATTTTTCTTGTATTTAATTCTGTTCTTCTGATGACTGAGGTGCAATAGACTGTCTTTTCCTTGAGAGCTAATAAATTTACTATTAGAATTTGTGCAGTTACAATGTTAATTCCCAGAGACTGGTTATTGTGTATATTTCTGATTTTGTGTGTGGTCAACACTGTCCACTCCACATCTTATGATACATCTCTCTGTGAATATAAGTTACCAGGAGAAATCTGCTAAGAAGTGCTATTGCCAAGAGCCCTTGTTGTATCCACATATTTCAAACACACATGGCTTTCTACATGTGTCAATAACTTGTTAATAGGCAGCTGACCATCCTCATCCTTACACAGACTAGGGATTGAAAAAAATATCGTTTTCACTTCCTGGTCAAATAAATAAATAAAATAAAATGGGTTTCCTCAAAAATCAGGAAACCCTGTCAAGGAAAATAACAGAAAAAGAACAATTTGCAGTTTTCTCTCAGTATGTAAATGTCCCAAAGTGTTCTGGAAGATTATTCCATGCAGAAGAACACACGACTTTTTAAAGCAAAAAACTGTATAGTGTTTTTCATACAAGAACTATGCTTTTTGCACACAAAATGTGTTTTTCCCCATACCTCCCTACATTTTCTATGCAAAAAAATCCTCCAGAACATTTTGGGATGCTTGAATATGGGAACAATATTGTGCAAAAATAATAGTTTTCTCCCACAGCAGGGAGAAAACTACATTAATTATTCATCCCCGTATGCATGTTGCAGCGCTAACACAGAAACAAATATTTTGCCTCTCTTATTGAGTAATGTTGGGTTACCTTTGTACCATGTTGAGAAATTTCACTTAGTTAAAAAAAAAATGGCAGCCAAACTAGTTACTGACACATCTAGCAGTGATTATATTATACCAATATTAAAGTCATTCTACTGGTCACCAATTAGTTTCCAGGCAAGATAAAAAGTGTTGTTACTTTTAAAGCCCTTCGTTACTTATGTCCAGCTTACCTATGTTATTGCCTTCTTTCATATATTCCACACCATATACTCGAGACTTCTGGGGACATTTATTGCAGTCAGCCAAAACTAGATGGATAACTGTTATTTGGACATATTCTTTGACCACCTTTAAATTGTGGAATGATCTGCTGGAGAAGATTTGTCAGCTGGTTCTGCTGCCTGAATTCAAAACAGCAATAAAACTCTTCTAGCTTGCCTATCCAGACAATTTTTAAATTATTGATTTAAAGTATGTTGATTGTTTAAAATATATACTAGTTTTACATGCCCCTTTACCTGTTACGTGTTTTTAATTGGTGTTATTCATCTAATCTGTTACATTCTCATCTAGTCCCTGTTCCCTGCTTTGATCAATAGGAACAGATGGCTAAGGAACTATTGTTGTTATTGTTCTTATTATACTACCAGCACTATTTCCAGTGGTGACTGGAGGCTCCATGGCAAGGGGGCTGAGAATCCACTCTGAATTCTTTGAAGACACTGTCCCAGGTATCTCCTAAATCAAGAGTGTGCAAAGTGTGGACTGCAGGCTTCATGCAGCCCCCACATGCCCATTTTGTGATCCAAGCACCTCACAGAGGTCAAAAACTATTTTTGTGCATTTTTGTTGTTGTTGATGGATATAATGCCTGAGTTTTCCATACTGGAATCCGTATAAATGGCATTTCCACAAACATAATTTGCATTTTTCTCAAAAACATATCTGCTTCCAAATGCTCTTGAATATACTCTTAAGATGTGGGAGAGGTTTCCACCATGTTTTGCCTTTTCCTGAACCAATGCAGGCACAAGAGAGTAGGGATGTAAAGAATATTCTCCAAAATTCGAAAATTAGGAGAAATATGCCTAATTCGACAATTTCGATAACATTTTAGAGAGAAGAAATTCTGAGCAGTTCTCTATCAATGAGTAAGAATTTTGATTGTTAGTCATTTTGAAATGAGGGGGAGAGACAAAATTTTCAGCTGACTCTCGGATGGCCAGCATTTGCATATTTTGTGTAAGAAAAGCTACCATTCATCCTGGAGGCTATTTCTTTTGTTAGGGTGATTCTCACTCCAACTTTGCTCAGGCAGCTTTGGTTTGAAAAACAAAAGAGAACAAAAGGTGAGGACTTCTACCCTTTATGCCATGCTCTGACATTCAAATTCTTACAGAAGAGAAGAAATTAAAGTCTCAAAACTTAGCAGGCCAGGAAAGGTCTTGTAAGCTGCTCTGATAGCCTTTTGGCTGAAGAGCTGGGCATAAATTATTATTATTATTTCACTTACTCTCAGCTTCAACTCCAACTCTGCACCTCTCCCATGATGATGCAATAATAATAATAATAATAATAATAATAATAATAATAATAATTGGCAAGGAGAGTGCAGAATATCCATGAGTGAGAGAGTGTGACTTACCCAATGTCACCCTGTGGATTTACATGGCTGAGCTGGGATCAGGACTCTAGCCTCCCAGTTCACCCTAGAAATTCACTGGCTGACCTTGGGCAAGTCACATCCTCTCAGCTTCAACTCCAACTCCTAAGTATTCCTTCATGGTAGGTTTTATTCATGGCAGAATTCTTGCCATCACACCCTACTCTGCTCCTAATTGAGGATTCCTGCTTGGCAGAAGAGCATTGCCACTTGGCACCCAACCCCTCCCCTTCTCATCTGTGAAGGTCACACTATCTCAGCTTCAGTGGCATCCCATGGCAAAACTCCTCTTTATGCCGAGAAAACCCTCAGTTTGTCCCATCTTCCAGTGTCATCCTGATGTTGAACAGGGGTCAGACTACATGCCCTCTAGTATGCCATGTATTCCTATGTATTACTTCATAGCAGAAGAGGGTTGGACTGGATGGTCCTTGAGTCCCCTCAACTCTAGCATTTCTTGTTGGGGCTTCACAGTTTATTTTTTGAGACTAGGCTTTCCCCCCCTTTTTTTGTGTGTGCCTTCAGGGTTTTTAAGCATAGGAATGTTGTTTAAACCTCTGCCAAACTTCCTTTTGACATGGTAATTGAGTTTGAAATGCAAAGTAATTAGCGTAATTATTCGCCTTATCTTTTATTGTCATTCAGAGAAATCTGTGAAAAATATTTCGCTGGCTGCTGAAAGGGAGAGAAGAAATCACCCTTTGAAAGGGGGATTTGTGGAACGAATATTTTTTAAAAAAGTTCTCCTCAAGCTCTCAATTAACGAGGAGAAAAACATGGGTTTCTCCAATCACTACAAGAGAGGCCTTTTTTGAAAGTGAATGGGAAGCAGTGATGTAAATCTGAATTGATTGACTTGGACTTAAGTCAGACTCAAATCATTCAGTGACTTGACTTGGACTCGAATCGGCAATAAATGATTCTCTGACTCAACTTGATTTGAGACTTGTCTATTTTTAGTGATCAATTTGCTAGCCTAACATCATCCAAAAAAGCAAACACTGGGCAATGGACTGGAGGTGGAGAATGAGGTCTACTCAGCAGCCTGTCTCTGCTGCACATTGAAGGTGTCTTCTAAAGCTTTTGAAAAGTTTTAGAAGAATCCTTCTGCCTCAAGCCTGTTGCCTAACATATTTGTTGTTCCCCTCTAAGGATTTTCTTTACTGAACTTTGTGCACATCTTCTCGATTTGCTAGTTATTGAAACTCCACCCCCACAAACCCCACCACCACTTGGTTTTCTCCTGTTAAAGTTGGCTTCCAGACATGATACTTGACTTGATACTTGACTTGAAATTATTTTACCAGGATTTGAGACATGACCTCAGACTTCAAGGTAGAAAATTGAGATTTGACTTAACACTTGGAGTAAAATAGATGAATGCATCTGTGATGGGAAGTGATATCAGCTCACTATCTATTGTTAAAAAAGGATTTTTTGGGGCCTAAAATGGCCTAGGAAGATCCCAAAACCTGGTGAAAATATATATCCCTAGGGGTGTATGGCCATCCAAGGTCTAATGCTAGGCTAATATGGACCCTTAGCCTTCCACAGTTGTCCACCCTTGTCCTAAATAATTGTGTTGGATGGATGGATATATATATATGCTTCTAGATAAGTATATTACTCTCTTATTTCTGGAGGTCTTTACAACTAATGGAGAACTTTACCTACCAGCTAAGAAGGATACTGAACTTGTGTTAAGGTAGCATAGTTTGCTTTTTTAAAGCAAATCCATTTAGTGTTATTTGTGATTTCCCTAATAGGATTGCCTGACACCTGTTTGCAGATCTCTGTATGGAAAGACTGCAGACATGAACTAAACTAAGTAATTTTGTTGGTATTTTTATAAAATGAAAGCAAAAATAAACAAATAAAATCTTTCTTGTGTGTATTGATGTATATCCCTTGTGAACTAGATTGAAAGCACTTTGGAGAAATTGGGAATTTGTGTATAAAATGTTAGTGCAATGGGTGCTTTTCAAAATGTACTGAGCGACTTAAAGCAACAGATGTACTGAAAGATAGAACATACTTATTTTCTAATCATGAGGACAGGGCAGAAGACAGAAACATTGAGTATAAGAAGCTTACAGTAAGAGTCACTGCTTAGCTGGAGCAAGAGCCTTCAAGGCTTCTTAATCTGCCTGGGGGAATTGTTGTACAGAAACAATAAATCTGACAAGGCAAGTAAAAGAATATATCAAGGGAGATATACTTTAAAAATGTACATTTTTCATATTTCAGAATGAATCCAGAAAACATCCTGTGCCATGTTTGCTTTGCCTATTCCTAGCCCTTATGGTCAGTAATATGGGAACCAAAACCAAGTGAATGTGTCAGTATTTAGAAAGCTGGATGTCAATAGTCTCTGGCATTCATTGAATTTATAGCCTCTACTGTGCAAGGGTACATTGGGGATTGTGACTAATGGTGTTAGCTGGAGTTATTTTACTTCATTTCCTATTTTATTTTATTTTTTAAAATTTCCTGCCTGCTCCCACCTCCTCCTCCTCGTCCTCCTAGAATTAACACAAAGGAAGTAATGCCTAAAGAGAAGATCTACCTGTAACTTTTAACAGCTTTAGCTTCTGGCCCTCTCTGCAATCCGAAGCCAGGGTGTGAGTTGGTGGGTGGATGGGGGGGGGAGTAATTGTGCTCAATATGTGGGTTTTATTAAGCATATTGCCTGCCTTAGACAGAACATAGTTGTGTTTTTGAGAAAGAGTTTTCCCCCACCCCCAAACTTTCTTGTATCTTTCTTCTATTTTTTCTCTCTCATAGCCTACATTTTCTTGAGAGCCTAAATTCCCTAAAGGTAGTCTTATTTGATGTTGGATGCTAAGCAAAGTCAGCCTTGGTTAGTATTGGATGGGAGACCACCAATGAATCCCAGATGCTGTAGGTTACGTTTCATAAGAAAGAACAGGCAAAATCACCTCTCAGTATTCCTTGCCTAAATTGAGAGGTGGTGTGAAGGCACATACATAGACATTACATCTTTTTTATGGACACATTCCTTCATTATCCTTTCTGCTTTAGTTTTGTAGAAACTAGGCTAGCCTCAGGGCCATATGAAAACTCACAAGTGGCTTCTCAGTTTGGGACTAGATCTTCAAACCTTCAGATTATACAAATTATACCTTCACCTCAATCAGCACTAAGTGTATATAGGTATATATATGTTTCATAATGATGTTATAAAAACGAGGAAGCACAGAAAACATGCATAAAACATTTATGTTCAGCAAGATTGCTTGGGGAAATGCTCTCTGTATTATTTTATACTGGAATCTTGGCATCCACATTTTATGATATTAGGGTGCAAATGCTGTCAGGAACAAGGCTGGGTTGAGATTCTTTTTCTGGGAATTCTTATCTTGGTGTGTCATCTAAGCATGCTGGAATCCAATTTCTTTGCTCTAAAGGTAAAGGCATTCCCCTTTGACAGGTTGTCAATTTGTGTCCGACTGTACGGTGCTGTTTACCTTCCTACC
Organism: Sceloporus undulatus; assembly: GCF_019175285.1. Lineage (NCBI taxonomy): Eukaryota > Metazoa > Chordata > Lepidosauria > Squamata > Phrynosomatidae > Sceloporus > Sceloporus undulatus. Next base: position 236,890,951 of record NC_056524.1, read on the forward strand.
AAAGTGGTACCTATTTATCTACTTACATTTGCATGATTTCGAACTGCCAGGTTGGCAGAAGCTGGAACTAGTGACAGGAATTCACCACATCATGGGCCTTGAACTGCCAACCTTCTGATCTTGCAATCAATTGTGCTCTAATGTGAAGTAATACTAGATTACATCAATTTACAGAGATTCTGTAACAAAATGAGGACTGGACTTGCAATAAAGTCTCTTCCAGCTCTTTTGATTCCATGGTATTTTCTGAATCTTTCATATGAAAGAAAAGAAAAGCATGTTTCACAATAGTTGATGTAGTTGATGTAGTTCATGCTCAACACTTATTAATAGTAAGATGCTTTATTATTTTTCATAATTTACCCAAGACAAAATCTTAACTTCAGCATTATTTGTAGCTGTATTTTGTATTGCTAAAATGGATCATGCAACAGTAAGCCTGAAGTAAAGATAACTGTTTCATTTTGTGCTCTGATATGATCTAATAATTCCTTCAAACTCTATATAAAATATTGATGCCATATAGTGCAGCATTTGCTGCTGTAAAAAACAATAAGATTGGTTCTCCAAGAAGCAATTTTATTTTTTTCCAATCATTTTCAATAACTTGAATAAATTAACATGAATTGTACATGTACATACTTCTAATGCTGGAGTAACTTCCATTATTGTGAGGTTTCATGTGGGATGCAAAGACACCTAAGGAAAAGTTTAGTCAGTGTTGGTGAACAATGTAACTCACATTGATCAAAATTACCATAATTCACCAGGCTCCTATCATAATTGGGATAATTTGCCACAACAGCAGGTTGGGAATGAAGGACAACTGTCTATTGAATTATTCCATAAGGGGAATATGCTTTTAAAGTTCCTATTTATTTATTTACTTATTTGATTGATTGATATTCTGCCTTCCTCCCCATATTTGACAGACATTCTGGTGTGTATGTCCAGGTGTTAACATTTTAAAATGTTTCACTTCCTACACTTTTCTATATTTCTGGTCCTTGTCTACTAGTGAATACCAATGTCTTCCTCCACCACAACCTTGTATTACACATAATGTTTTTATCCAAATATCAATAAAACACACATTCACTTTAAAATAAGCTGTGAAAATGAGATAAATGAAAAATAATCCTGTTTGTGTGTCAATAATGTCGGTAAATAAATTTCACTTGGGAATTTCAGATTTGCCCTTGAAATAATGTGAGAGATTTAATGTGGCATTGAAGTCTCCTGCCATAATTATAATTTTACAAAACAACATAGGTCCTCCTTCACCTCACTAAGCTATCCAACGTTATCTAGATGTGTCTGAGGAGTCTGAGGTCTCTTTTACATCACACAGCTATAATGATATGATTTCACTTTAACCATCACAGCAGTTTTCAATTGAATATTTGAAGTATAAGAAAGGATAGTTAAAATACTTAGCTAAAAGAGCTGTAGACCTCACCAGACTACAAATTCCAGGGTTCAATAAGATGCCATGCCAGTTAAATAGTATGTAGCAGTATGTATGTGAAAGGGACCTTTATACTATCTGAAATCATGAAAATACCCTTGTTTTGAGAGAGTAAGTGCATGTAGAGGGAAGACAACTGTAAACCTCTAGAAGGGCGTGCTTACAAAGTTTGTATGTGTACTCTGGATACAAAACTATATTCCACCCCTTTCCCCATGCCTGAGCCTTCTATACTAGAATCTCCCAATAGCAATATTTGCTCTGAAAGAGCAGCACTTGATTCCCCCTCCCTTTTATGTTGAATGAGAATCATGAATACAAAGGAATGCGATCAGTGATGCAAGTAAAGTAGAACTATACCTGCCCCGGTACACTTCATACAGATGACAAGATTTTAACCATTTCTCTGCTTTGTCTCAGATTACCAGCAGTTTATTTTCAATGGTAACTATTTAGAATTAAATCACACCGTATACTCCTCTCCTTCTGCTTGATGTAGCACAGTAAAATATGATGGAAACATTGGTTTTTTGAGAGTGTGGCAGAAAATGTTGGGAACTGGTTATTATAGAGATAGATAGATCTCTATAATCTGTAAAGCACCCATCACATTTTTAAACCTATGTGTGCTACAGTCCAGCTCCTTGATTGATGCAAACGAGTGCGGTTCCATTCATTTTATAGGTGCATAACACACTACATCATATAATTTAAAACCTTTTCCCATAAGGAAATAATTGACATCACCCAAACTACTAGTAATTTAAAGAAATAAAGAGGAGAGGATGGAAAAGCTTCATAATAGAAAATGAATGCACCCAGTTTACTAAGATTAATGTCTGACTTGTTACTCAGTACCTAATCATTTTTACATTACTGATGCAAGAAAAAACATAATCCATATTTTTCTGAATACTGTATATGGGAAGAAATGAAGGAGACATTGCCAAGACAGGTCCTTTTCAATCAATCTATTGGCTTCTGGTTTGGAAGTAACTAGCAATTCAGCATGACGACCACTTTTTTAAGTGTCACCTAACAAATGACCTTTGAATTGTTTTATCAATATTTATTCTATGAGATGAAGCAGACAGGTGGCTGGGGATGGGCTGTGGCTGCTCCCGCCAAGATCAGGCCATGAGCCTGAAACCATGGTGACTGGATGGCAACTCTCAAAGCTAGCCACCACTGTGATCCCAAATGAGCTGCCAGCAGGTGCAGTTTTTTGCTGCTCCATGTGCTAGTGGCTTCAGGCAACCTTAGGCAGCCTTGAAGTGGCATGCTATGACCTGATGCAGCTGGAAGCTACTACTTTGGGCCCATCAGTTTCGGGCCTATGTTAATTGTGGGATCAGGCAATTTTATCTGTTTAGTATTTTATTATTTGATGTTTATCTTCTGTTTTTTATTAAATCCTTTCCAGTCCATTTTCAACTGCTTTCCCCCTCCCCACACCTCATCCCACCAGTCATCCACCCCATTCATAACGTATTCCATTTCTAAGTATCCTCTACTATCAGGGGAAGTAATGCATAAGGAGCTGCAGTGGGATACCCAGTTTAAAGATTAATCAATTAGTTGGTTTCTTTCAGTTTCTCTTTTTTAACTTGAATCTTGCCCTAAAACCTATTACTCTCACCAAGAATAGACCTATGCCTAAGTTTGTTTTATCTTTATCATGATTTAGGATTCAACTACTGATTCAGCTAGTTTAATTTAGTCGGTACAGTGGGCCCTCAGGATCCATGGGGAATTGTTCCAGACCCCCCCTTCCGATACCAAAATCCATGGATGCTCAAGTCCTATAGTACATTATTGAGTCCCAGAGACCTGTCCCCAGGCCTAGCACCAGGGATGAAGCCTCGGCACTCCGAAACTGAATCCCTGGCCCTGGTGTGAGCTTCCTCTGGCCAATGGAGCTCTGAACCAAGCTCCGGAGCCCAGTTGGCCGCAGGAAGCCAATGCCAGGGCCGGGACTTGAGTTTTGGAGCTCCAAGGCTCTGTTCCACTACTCAGACCACTATACCATGCATTCTCAGACTCAAAATATATAGTGTATGAAAACTTTGTTTTTTGATGGAACTCAGGATTGCAATATGGGTTGTTTTTCTCTCTTAAGTGTGTTCTGAACTCTTTAATATTCAAAACACATTCAACAAATTCAGTTATAAAATCTCTAGGTAAACTAGTGTGACATGAGACATTTAATCTACATATCTTTCCCAACCATCCCCAGTATATTGTTTTTACTATTAGTCTATCTTCCACCATTGCTGATGCCAACAGGCTTTGGCAGTTGAGGCATTTCCCATGGAAGAATCAAGATGAAGCTCAGAGCAGTGGCAAAAGTTCAAGCATTTGAAGGAACCAGAGCTATATTATCTCAGAATTGCCATTCCAGAAAAGAAACTGTCTGCTTAGTGCAAACCCTTCAGATAAGAGAGCATAATGCACCCTTGGACACCAGATTAAAAAGTAAAGGCCTTGGAATGAATTTAAATAAACCAGAAAGTGGCCCCTGATGACTGGGCAGCAGACTCCAAAGTCAAACTGGGGCAAAGAGGAAGGAAGGAAGATGATAAGAAGGAGGGAGGGGGAGGGGAGGTTGGTACTTGACATCCATGCATGCTCAAATCTGCAGATGGCAAGTCCGTGGATAAGGAGGGCCCACTGTATTAACCAAAAGGATTTGTCTTTATGTCCAGTTTGTCTCAAGCCGTTACAGGGGAAGGCGGGATCGATGTATAATATCTATCTCACCTTCCATCCACTTTCCTAACCAAAGAGGCCTGAGGGTCAGACCAACCATGCCACAAACCCTGTCTCTGCTCCTGTGCAATGCCAGGTCCGTGAAAAATAAGACCCACATAATCCACGATCTTCTTGAGGATAAGAACTGCGACCTGGCTTGCATTACTGAGACCAGGCTAGGGTCTGAAGGAGAAGCTGTGTGGGCACAGGCCCTTCCTGCCGGGTTCTCAGTTTAGGACCAGACCAGGTTATATGGGCGGGGGGGGGAGTTGCCTTGATCTATAAGAACACCCTTCCCTTAACTAGGAACCATGTTCATCAAACCTCTTATATCGAATGTATTTACCTGACCCTAAAAGCCAGAGACAGTTTGGGGATTCTGTTGGTCTATCGGCCACCTCGTGCACTAACGGACTCCCTGCTCAAGCTGACACAGCTGGTCTCGGAGCTGCTGTTGGAGTCCTCCAGGCTTCTTGTCCTGGGGGACCTCAACATCCCCTTCGCGGCCAGCTATAGTCCATCTGGTGCAGCTCGAGAGTTCATGGATACCATGACCACCATGGGCCTGTCTCAATTGTATACGGGGCCAACGCATTTTGCTGGTAATACTCTTGATATGGTCTTTTGTATGGACATGGAAACTCCATGGGTGGAAGTAACTAACATTTCCGCCTTGTCATGGACGGACCATTTTCTGGTTGAGGTGAACATCAAGGCTTCTACCCAGATCCCTCCCGGGGGTGGCGGACCTATTAGAATGGTCCACCCTCGAAGGCTGATGGAACCCAAAAGGTTCCAAGAAGCCCTAGAGGGAAACATGGTTGGATCTGACGGCGATTCTGTTGACTCCCTGACTACCATCTGGGACACCGGTCTCTCCAGGGCTATACACAGCATCGCTCCCAAGCGTCCTCTCAGGCCTGCTTCCAAAAAGCAGCCCTGGTATACTGAAGATCTCCGGGCAAGGAAGCGGGTTCTGCGATGACTAGAGCGCAAATGGCGGAGACATCAGGACTTAGCCGACAAGGCACTCCTGGACTCCCTTTTGGAGGACTATGGAGTGGCGATAGACGCAGCAAAGAATTCATTCTATGCTGCGCGTATCGCGTCCACGGAGTCGCGTCTGGCAGAGCTGTTCAGGTAGTGAGGGAGCTTACTCAGCTACCCTTCTCCCTGAACCCTATTTTGGAACCATCCAAGGCCTGCTGTGATGAATTTAACAACTTCTTCATGGATAAAACCTCTCGGCTAAGGGCTGATCTCGACGCCAGTATTAGTTCAGAAACCAGAATAGAGGTCTCCAGAGCTTCCGTGGACTCTATTGTACTGGATCATTTTGAGTCTGTAAGTACTGAGGATGTGGACAAGATCCTTAGAAGTGTTAGGAAGACAACTTGCTCTCTCGATCCCTGTCTCTCGTGGCTAGCGGCTCAGGGGGGAGTGGTTGTAACAACCTTGTTATACCGCATAATTAATACATCTCTTAGGGAAGTGCAATTTCCATCCAGCTTAAAATTGGCCATTGTAAAACCGCTGTTGAAAAAGCCCTCCTTAGACCCCCTGATGCATGACAATTATCGGCCAGTTTCGCTATTGCCTTTCTTGGGGAAGGTGATCGAGAGGGCAGTTGCAATCCAGCTTCAATCGGTCTTGGATGATACTGATTATCTGGACCCATTTCAAACCGGGTTCCGGGCGGGCTATGGATTTGAGACTGCCATGGTCGCCCTGGTCGATGATCTCCGTATGGGCATGGACAGGGGTAGCATGTCCCTGTTAGTGCTCTTGGACATCTCAGCGGCTTTCGATACCATTGACCATGGTATCCTTCTGGAATGCCTGAGGGAGTTGGGTATTGGGGGCACTGCGCTGCAGTGGTTCTGTTCCTGCCTCTCGGGCAGATTCCAGATGGTGCAGCTGGGGGACGAGCACTCTGACAAGAGGGCGCTTACATCTGGTGTCCCTCAGGGAGCCATTCTGTCCCCCATGCTATTTAACATTTACATGAAACCACTGGGAGAGATTATCCGGACACACGGGGCGCGGTGTTATCAGTACGCTGATGACACTCAAATATATTTCTCTGTGTCTCCGACTGATGCAGTGACCAGGGATGGCATCTCTCCTCTTGATGCCTGTCTAGACTCGGTAATGGGCTGGATGAGGGAAAACAGACTCAGCTTGAATCCAGAGAAAACGGAAGTGCTCGTGATAGGTTCCCCTGGTCCGGGATTGGAGGTTTGTCCACCTGTCCTGAATGGGGTCACGCTCCCCTTGAAGGACTCTGTTCGCAGTCTGGGGGTGCTCCTGGACTCGTCGCTCCACCTCACATCTCAGGTGGATGCGACGGTCAGGAGCACCTGTTTTCAACTTCGGTTGATACGCCAGCTGCGACCCTTCCTGGGCCGGAGGGACCTTGAAACGGTGGTACATGCTCTGGTAACCTCTTGTTTGGATTTCTGTAATGCGCTCTACTTGGGGCAACCCTTGTACCATTCCCGGAAGCTACAGTTGGTTCAAAATATGGCAGCTAGAGTGGTCACTGGATCTTCCAGGGCCACCCATATAACACCAGTATTAAAAGATCTCCATTGGTTGCCCATTCGCTTCCGAGTGCAATACAAGGTGTTGGTTATTACCTATAAAGCCCTAAATGGCTTGGGCCCAGGGTACTTGGAGAACCGCCTCTCCCCATATAATCCGCCCCGCACACTCAGATCGGCTGGGAAGCATTTGCTGAGAGTCCTAGATTCAAAATACGGCACAATCGCGTAGAGCCTATTCCATCTCGGCTCCTCTGCTCTGGAACGTGCTTCCCAGTGAGCTCCGCTCGGCCACCTCCCTTGACCGGTTCAGGAAGGAACTAAAAGCCTTCCTGTTCCAAAAAGCTTTCCCCTAATTCCTTTCCTTTGTAGCCTCCTTCCTCCCCCCCACTATTATTTTTGTTGTTGAACATCCTATGCTAGCTGTATATTGTTATATTGTGATATTGTGAATTGTATTGTGTATATTTGCTGTTTATCGTGTTTTATCCTGTAACTGATATTGTTGTAACCCGCCTTGATCTACAGAAAGCCAGGCTATAGATAAATATTTTATTATATTATTATTATTTAAAAATGAATAAATAAAATATTACATCAATATTCACACAAACGTATGTGTTATTTCTTCTGAAACATGCAGAACCTAATGTACCTAATATATTGTCAGTCAGTGCAATTCTTTCAATGATATGCTGTCTATATGGTATTCCAATCAGCAGTCACGTTGCTGCATTTGCACTAGTTGCAATTTCCAAGACTTCTTCAAGGGCAGCCCCTTGTAGGGTGGGAGGGTACCTCTGTGTGTGTGTGTGTGTGTGTGTGTGTGTGTGTGTGTGTGTGTTCTAGGCCACCTGCATCAATGGACTTCTGCTCACATGTTTCTGGATCCAAACCCATGTAGTGAAAATATGTTAAATGCAGAATTTCATGGGACAGAGAATGAAGACTATGGGTGCATGTGCATTAAATACTTATATTGGTTTCATACCATACTGTGACTTTAGGTATCATGTCTCTGCTCTAGATAATCTTGGAATTTGTGTTTTGAGAGGATACATACAATTCTCTGTAGAGGAGCCTAGCTCACTCTCTTGAACTGCACTTCGGGTAATCTTCAGTGTTTGTCTGCACTTCAAAATTACACTGATTTAATCTTTGCATTAAATTAATGGTTTTCATGCTAGCAGATTTTAAAACAGGCTGTTATCTCATACTGATTTGTTTTTTTTTAAAGTGCTAGTGAATCATTAACACACACACACACACACACACACACACACATCCTAAAAGCCACCATTCCTGTGTAAAACCTTTAATTCAGTAGGTATAGACTGACGCTTTCATTCTTTTGATACATTGTAGTTTCTCATGGCGTGTCATAGTGCTTAGTTTTCGTAGCAACAATTTTCTGAGTTATACCCCTCTTTCCCAGGATGATAAGCTGATGAAGTTGTTCTGAAGATGTTGACAGTGGCTAAGATACTTTGAGCAGATTAAAACGAATGAGCAGCAGTACAGAGTTATAAAGGATCCATTATTCTCCAGGCAGCTCCTGCATCAACATTTGGGCAATGCTGTATGAAAAGTGCTTAACTTTCTTCTACTGAATATACTCCAGAATATGATTAGCTTCATAGTATTAACCCTATCAAGTTAATTATAGTTTGGAGCTGTTAATATACTGATATTCAAAAAAGCAGCAGAATACATGGTTCCAGGCTTTAAGTGCTCCTAACTAGAAGGAACACAGAAGTTTATTAAGTCAGGTGAGTCTGTTAAAAGACTAAAATAATCTAGTGGTAGTTATTACTAGCAGATATATTGTGTTTAGATGACAATGGCCTACACTGGAAAAGAAAGTCCTTTAGACAATCCCCATTTAAGCGTACATCAGCTTTATTTCAAAATGGTTGCTTGTCCTGAAAAATTTATATGGTGTGCAGGAGGAAGAAGAAGAAAACCTAGATATAATGGGGAAAATTCTAGCTGAATCTGGCATGATGTACTTGTTATAATTCTAGGTGTACATGTAGAATGATGTAGTTCCACTAGTTTTGGGTGGAGACAGATGGCAGGTTGGATGTACCTCTAGTGTGTTTTAATTCTCTGGGAAACCTCTCTATTTATGATGAATGAGTCATATCACAGTAAGGATGTGTGACAAATCATTCCCACATGCATTATTTTTGCAGATTTTGCTGGTCTGCACCACTTGGGCATAGACCACACATACTTCGCTTTGTGAAACCTGCACATTACACCTCTTGGCCATGTGAATTTGGAGCTCAACACCCCCCTACATTCTGAGGCTTCATCAGGCACTGATCAAATTGTTTCCAACTCTTGGCACAATCATTTACATTTAAGCACTTCAAAAAGGAAAAACAGCAAGGCAGGGGTGGGTGTCATCAAGGGTATAGCTATTGGAGAGAGGGCAAAATGGGGGCTTTACCCTCAGTAAGAATTCTGAACCCCAATTTTCATTCAGTCATCAAATTTCTAGAATTTCAGAGAGTGAGACATTCATGCTTGGAACTTGGTTGCAGGTGGTCAGACTTCATCCTCTGTTCCCTTATCTGTTGGAGTTCCCCAGGGCTCTGTTCTGGGTCCCCTTCTGTTTTCTCTCTACACACTGTCCTTAGGAAAACTCCAACTAATGGAGATGAGCACCACCCCCTAGACATTCATATCAGTAAATAAAGGAGAAATTTTTACCTTTACCTTTGTAAAATATTTATATGTATACAAATAGATATGTATAATCAGCAATTACATCACTTCAAGCAATTTTTCCATTAACAGAAAGTTTTTCCACTATATTCTGCTTTGGTCAGGACCCACCTGGAATACTGTGTTCCAGTTCTGGGCACCACAGTTCAAAAGGGATGTTGCTAAACTGGAGTGTGTCCAAACGAGGGTGACTAAAATGGTGAAGAGTCTGGAAACCATGCCCTATGAGGCATGACTTAGGTAGCTGGGGATGTTTAGCCTGGAGAAGAGAAGGTTAAGAGGTGATATGATAGCCCTGTTTAAATATTTGAAGGGATGCCATACTGAGGATGGAGCAGTCTCGTTTTCTGCTGCTGAAAATATCTGAAAATGTCTACTTCAAAGTAATTTCTACTGCATTTAGTAGTAACTGCTTCCAGGAGAGTATGTATAAGCTTACAACCAGAAATATCTGGACTTTTGCAGTTGTTTTTTTTTTTCAGTAGTTTTTTTGCAGTAGATCTTTTGCAGTAGTTGCAGGGGGCCAGACTTCTTCTCCTGTTCCCTTATCTGTTGGAGTTCCCCAGGGCTCTGTTCTGGGTCCCCTTCTGTTTTCTCTCTACACACTGTCCTTAGGAAAACTCATTAGCTCTTTTGGCTTTTCCTACCATCTGTATGCCGATGACACCCAGTTGTATCTTTCCGCCCCTGACCTTTCTCCAAGGCTTGAACAGCAAGTTTCGTCTTGCCTCACAGTTCTCTCGCAGTGGATGCACTATCGGCGTTTGAAACTCAACATGTCCAAGACAGAGCTTCTTGTCTTTCCTCCTAAGCCCACCCTTCAACTCTCCTTTTCTGTCTCTGTGGACAACATTTCTATTCAACCAGTCCAGCAAGCCCACAGTCTTGGTTTTATCTTTGATTCTTCTCTGTCGTTTATCCCTCAGATCCAGACCACAGCCAAGGCTTGTAGATTCTTTTTATACAACATTGCCAAAATCTGACCATATCTCTCTGCCTCTACTGTCAAGATCCTGGTCCATGCCCTAGTGGTCTCACGACTCGATTACTGTAATGTCCTCCTGGCTGGGCTTCCTTTTCTCACCTCCGTCCTTTAATTTCTGTCCAGCATTCAGCTGCACGCATTATCACATCCGCCCACCGCTCTGACCACATCTCTCCTGTGTTGGCATCCCTTCACTGGCTCCCCCTCCCTTTCCGCATTCAGTATAAGCTCCTGCTGTCCACGTTTAAAGCCCTCCATGGGCTGGCCCCTCCTTACTTATCAGACCTTCTTTCTCCTCACCTTCCCACTCGGGCCCTCCATTCTGGTAGTTAAGATTGGCTGTCCCAGTCCAGGATTTCCTCTGCCCCATCTCGGATTCGCCCCTTTTCACTCACTGCCCCTCACTCCTGGAACCTTCTTCCCCCACAAACAAGAGCCATCTCTTCTTTAACCAGCTTCAAAACGGAGCTGAAGACCATCCTGTTCAGAGAAGCCTTCCCTGGCATTGCATAAATGTCATTTGCTTTTTGTTGTTCTTTTGTTGTCTGTTTTATTGAATCATTTCCTGTATTGCTATGTATTTTATATGTATTATCCTACTAGAGAGGCCCCTTCCCCACCACCTCTCCCTTCTCCTTTTGTATCATGTCTTGTTAGATTGTAAGCCTGAGGGCAGGGAACTGTCCAATTAAAAAGATTGTATGTACAGCGCTGTGTAAATTTACAGCGCTTTATAAATAAAGGTTAATAATAATAATAATAATAACAATAATAACAATAATAACAACAACAACTCTTATATTTGTGGTATTCACATTATTTATTTATGTAGTGTTAATAATAATTTTAAAATCACACAGTCCTCCAGATGTTGTTGAACTGCATTTCCCAGCATTACTTGCCATTCTATGCTGGTTGTGGGTTCTGAGAGTTACAGTGTAACAACATTTGAAGGGCCCAATGATTCTCACTAGAGATTGGTCCTGGCCATGTATTTACAGTATAATAAATACTGTAATAAGGCTTACATGCCCTAAAGGCACCTATCTAATCTTGGAAAATAAGAAGGGTCAGCCCTAGTTAGTACTTGCATAGGAGGCCATCAATGAATGCCAGGTGCTGTGGGTTATATTTCAGAAGAAGGAACTGGCAAAACCACATTTGAGTATTCCTTGCCTAAGAAAATCCTATGAAATTAATGGGGTTGCCATAAGGCAACTGGTGAATTGAAGGGACATATACACAGACATAATGAACACATAAGGACTACATGCTTTCCTAACCCTATGAAAGTAAACTCTTTTTGGCATCAATTCAATGTAACAGCATAGTATAACTGTGGAGAGTTTTGGTATATAAGTGCTACAGAATCCCTATACAGAATAGCAACATTGTATGCAGAATCCCTATACAGAATAGCAACATCAATGACTAGGTGTTATTGTGAAATATACAACTGCTATGCAAAATATAGGATGCACAACCACCATGTACAATGTGCAACCACAAAGCAAAGAATAGGATACATAATGCACAAAGTAGGATGCACAAACAGAAAATGTAATGCACAATGCATAACTTGTAAAGACAAGCTAGAGATGCTGTCTGGTGCAACTCCTCTTCCACTGCTATTAGCAGAATATGTCCATTGTGTAACAGTGACTTTTTTGCCCTGTATGAGTGGCATGACATATGATGTTCATGTCCTTAACAAAATCCTGGCCTTCATCTTGAATGAATGAATGAATGAATGAAATATTTATTTATATCCTGCCTCTTCCTTTTTGGGGATTGAGGCAGGTAACAACATTCTATAGTACATAAAGATCAATCATTAAAACCCACAAAACCATGCCTAACCCTCCCACCCATCTTCACTCTGCTGTAAGTCCCTCTAACCTATTATTGAGAACTTCTGCATATGAACATGCTTTAGAAATACATATTTATAATATCTACAAAATAATATTTTGAATATTTATTTACAAAATAAACAAAAATATATTTATTAGGGATGTTTAAAGATAAATTATCAGAGAAATTTGGCAAAATCTTGTTTTATATGGTAACAACAGCAAGGATTATATCTGCCCAAAAATGGAAAATAAAGAATATTCCCAAACAGGAAGAATGGTTGCTTAAACTTTATAATGCAATAGAAATGGATAAATTAATTCACTTACTAAAACGTTAATATATCAGAATTCAGCAATAAATGATTACAAAACGATTTCAAAACAGTTACACTCACACACTGTACACAGTAATGTTTCAGCAACTATTTAAGAACACTAACAGCCTTATGTGAAAATCTTTTGGAATCGTCTATCTGTTATGATGATTCAGCTACACTTTGGGATGATAAAGGAACGATATAACAATGTCGTGTGAAAATCTTCAGTGATGCAAGTCAACAAGATCTGAAGAAGTCCTTTATTAGCCTTATTTCATATTAACAGAAGAGCACCTAGTGCCAAATAAGTTTTAGTTTCAAGAAGCAATAAACCAGCAGGAGGGGTGAGTTTCAGGTTGCTGAATATAATATCCAACAGCAAATGCTAAGACTTCTCAGTACTTACTGGAAACTGCATAATATATGCAACCTTTGCTGATATACTATATTCTAAATCCCTTTCAGAGTGTAGGCATTCTTTATTTGTTGAAATGATTACGGTAAGTATTATCCAGTTTTGCATGCACAAACCATATATTCCCAATTCTCTTGCCCCCTGGCTTTAAAGTCAATACTTTTCATTCCTTCAGCTGATTTGAGAAATATTCAGAAATGGTATTGGGCATTTCTGCATGACTGTAAATATATTGTTATTTGTTTCTTTTCTATTTCCATTTTGCAAAGCTTTCTGGTCTGGCAGCATTTTTGCAGGAGCAGTGCAAATGAGTTTTAATGCATGCTGAAAGTTAAACTGATGAACTGCAATCTCTTTAGAAAAAGCCAGCCATGCTTAGGATATTATGCATTGTAATAGAAAGGGTCATCCGACTCAGCATGTTTTCCAGTTACTTAGGCAAGATTTTTCCCCCTTGTGCTAGTGAAGATTGACACAATCCTTTCTCATTCTCCTGTGAGCAGTCAGTCAGTCTGAAATCATCTAGGCTGTTCTTGAAATGGCTTTTAAAATTGGCTCGAAGGGAAAGGGATAACATAATGGTACAAAAGACGAAGAATGTATCAAAGTCATATTGGGGTTGGTGGGGGCATGGCATTTAAAGTTTGAATGAAAACATACAGAGTTAAAGTAATCCATTACGAACTGGCTGTCTTGGCTAGACTGAAACACCTTATCATCTTTCTTGCATTAGTGCCTTAGTTTTTAGGTTTAGCATTTTAGTGGTATTTTACTTTTGGAGTATAGAATGCAAAGACTATAAAAAGATTTCTTTCTTCACACTTTCTGGTACATTCTATTTAAATTCATTCCAAAGCCTTTACTTTTTAATCTGATGTCCAAGGGTACATTATGCTCTCTTATCTGAAGGGTTTGCACTAAGCAGACAGTTTCTTTTCTGGAATGGCAATTCTGAGATAATATAGCTCTGGTTCCTTCAAATGCTTGAACTTTTGCCACTACTCTGAGCTTATTCTTGATTATTTCATGGGAAATGCCTCCCTGTCAAAGACTGTTGGCAACAGCAATAGTGGAAGACAGACTAATAGTGAGAACAATATATTGGAGATGGTTGGGAAAGATATGTAGATTAGATGTGTCATGTCATACTGGTTTACTTAGAGATTTTATAATTGAATTTGTTGAATTGCAATCCTGTGTTCCATCGAAAAACTTATGTAGTATATATTTTGAGTCTGAGGTAATTCAGAATGTATGATGTAGTGGTTTGAGTGGTAGACTAAAACTCTGGGATAGAAGTATTTGATTCCCTATTGAATCAGTCATGGAAACCCACTGGATGACCTTGAACAAGTGACACGCTCTCAGCCTTAGAGGAAGGCAATGGCTGCATCTCCACTGCAGAAATAATCCAGTTTGACACCACTTTAACTGCCATGGCTCAATGCTTTGGGATTCTGGGATTTGTAGTTTGTTGTGATACCAAAACAGAGCTCTTTGCCATGGCAATTAAATTTTCATTAAAAAAAATTCCCAGGAGATGTACAGTTTTGCATATTAATACTTACACAGTTCAATCAAGTAAAAGTTTTAAGAACAATAAAACCAGGATTGACAAGTTGAATCCAGAGAAAACGGAGGTACTAGTGATAGGTTCTCCTGGTCCAGGAATGGCGGTGGTTCCACCTGTCCTGAACGGGGTCACTCTCCCTGTGAAGGACTCCGTGTGCAGTCTGGGGGTGCTTCTTGACTCGTCGCTTCACCTGACTGCTCAGGTGAATGCGACGGTCAAGAGCACCTGTTATCAGCTTCAGTTGATTCGCCAGCTGCGCCCATACCTGGCCCAGAGGGACCTAGAAACTGTTGTACATGCTCTGGTAACTCCGAGACTGGATTTCTGCAATGTACTCTACATGGGGCAACCCTTATACCAAACTCGGAAGCTGCAGATGGTGCAGAATATGGCAGCCCGGCTGGTCACTGGCGCTCCCAGGGCCAGCCATATAACACCGGTTCTAAAAGATCTCCATTGGCTGCCCATTCGCTTCCGAGCTCAATATAAGGTGTTGGTAATTACCTATAAAGCCCTAAATGGTTTGGGCCCAGGATACCTAAGGACCGCCTCTCCCCGTACATTCCGCCTCGCACCCTCAGAACGTCTGGGCAGCAGCTACTGAAGGTGCCTGGGGCTAGGTTAGCCTCCACCACTCGGAGGACATTTTCCATAGCTGCCCCAGCCCTTTGGAACGCACTGCCCACAGAGCTCCGCTCGTCCACTACCCTGGCCCAATTTAGGAAGGATCTTAAAACCTTCCTATTCCAACAGGCATTCCCCGAATAAATATCCTGTGGGCCTCCCTCCTCTTCTGTGGCCAAGAGGTTGGGCTATGGGGCTTTTTTGCTTGTTTGCTTGATGTTATTGTTGTGTATTTTAATCTGATTGTTATCTGTGTTTTAATCTGATGTAAGCCGCCCTGATCGTAGGAAGGGCGGCATATAAATAAAAATTTTATTATTATTATTTATTAAGTTAGCAGTATCCAATTTTTAAATTTCAGGATTAAAACCTGAGAGCAGAGGAGGATCCATGTCATGTCATTGTCTTGACGTAATCAGTTGTTCAGAAAATTATGGCCCTGGACATAATATTGAATTGGAACAATGGGAGTTTACCTGGAATAGAAGATTAAAATACACAAGAAGTCAAAATTTAAGAGAAAATTATTATAAGATGCTCTATAGATGGTATATTACACCGGAGAAGTTAGCCAAAATTTATGGTATTAACAATAAATGCTGGAAATGTCAAAAAGAAAAAGGAACTTTCTATCATAGCTGGTGGACTTGTTCCAAAGTTAAGAAATATTGGCAATTAATCCATAAAACAATTTGTAATATATTGAAAATAAAATTTAAATTTACACCAGAGACCTACTTGCTAAATATAATTGATAGATCATTAGAAAAAAAACATGGTAGAATAATATTTCTCTTGATCACTGCAGCAAGAATCATTTTGGCGCGTAGATGGAAAGAAGAAAGCTTACCAAAACTGGAAGAATGGATTGTTAAAATTTATGAATTAGCAGAAATGGACAAATTAACAAGACTATTGAACAACGAAGATACAGAAGAATTTCACAAAGATTGGAAGGAAGTGATGGATTTTTTACAACAAGAAAGAAAAGAACTTTTTATAGAAGGATTTAAAGACTAAATAGAACTAAGATATATCAACAATGTATTAATCATATTAAAGATATTAGACTATGATAAGTATATAGAGTATCAGACAACAGTGCTAAGGAAATGATTACATATGTTAGAGTTCGTTAGAAATAGATTTACTTATAAGTAGCAGACACATGATAATAGTACAATGATAAATAAGGACCACAAAAGAAGTTATAAATTATATAATCTAAGTGCAAAAGAACGGAAGAATTGTTTTAGATAAGTGTAATAAATGTCTAGAATGTTTAGCGTAATTAATGTTTAGAATGTTTAGAATGTAGGAGAATGTATTGTGTTGTGAAAAATTTTGTTGTTGTTGTTAATGTTGTTGGTTTTTTTTTTTGTGGTGTGATGTTTTAGTCATATATGAGTTAAGTTGTGTTAATTAAGTTATGTGTATTATTGGTTGTGTTTTATGTTTTATTAAACGATATAATCTTTAAATAAAAAAAAAATTATGGCCCTGTATAGATGGGCCCTTTGCAGCGCATCCATGATGTGCTAGGGTTGCCTTGGGGCAGCACGTGCACACACCCCTCAACCCTAGCACATCATCAGTGCGCCGCAGTTGCACAGCGCCATACAAACGGTGCATGCAATGATTACGTCACAGCTGCGCTGTAATGGAGCTGTCTCTGGTGCTTTGCGACGCCACAAAAAGGAGCCACTTTTTACAGCTCCTTCTTTGCTGTGCAGCTGCGCAGCACCGTTTGTAGGTGACGGTGCTCTTGTGCAGCAAAGAGAAGCGCTGAGGAGGCACCTCTTTTTGGTGGTCTGCACTCCACCAATGTTTAACAATTCCTCAAGATGCCTCTCTTTGAGGCGTATAGTACAGAATATGAGGAATTACATTTTAGAATAATCAGATAGGAATACTGAGTAACTTCCATTGTAAACTGAAACAAATAACTCTCCAACTAAGTAGGAAGTTGGTTTTTAGAAAGATATATCTTTAAGTTGCAAATGGTTATGGGACTATATACTTTTAATTGTGTTGTACCAAGATTTAATTGAATTTTTATATGAGTTACAGTGTATAGATGGCATCTGACTCTACAAAGGATAAATGGTATCTAACAGCATTACGGACAATTGCTGAAGATCTGAACATGTATATTTACCACATATTTTGGGCATGTTTATTGGTAAGAAAACATTTGCTTTCTGTTTTGGAAGAAAAATATAACAGATTATTTTTGCCATTGGATGTGCTAATAGTGTTATTTTGTTGTGTAAAAGTAGTAATGGAATCAGAAAATTTAGAATCAGTTGTATACTTATTAATAGCTAAATGAATGTGCACCACTAATACTGAGGGTTTTTAAAACCCTCAACAGTGAGGATAAAATGAATATACAGGATAGAGGATATTACTTGTAATTGGAGTCCAGGAAAATAAACAAGCAGACAATCATTTCATTGAAAAGTGGTATTTATTTACACACTACTGGAACTTTACAAGGGACAAAATAAGACTGTTCCATTTAAGTTTTTGAGAACAATGTAGCCTATTTGGAAATATTGGTTCATTTAAAAAAAACATTGCAAACACACATTCTAGGCTATAAGAAAGCTGTTTCTATAAACATAGGGAAATATTGGGTGTGATACTGTGGTCAGGAATATTGAAAGAGAAGGTAGTCCATAATAGATGGAAGTTTCTTAAAAGTGTGATTTTGAACTACATCTAAGAGTATTGAAAGAACTGGCAGAGGTTATCTCAGAACCACTGGCAATAAACCACTTCAGAACAGGAGAAATCCCAACAGACTGGAGGAGGGCAAATGTCTCCATCTTCAGAATGTGTGTAAGGGGGGAGAGAGATATGCCACATAATTACTGCCTAGTCAGTATGACATCGCTACCACAAAGAATTCAAAAGCAGATAACTAAACACATGTTTATGAGCACTTAGAAAGGAATGCTGTGATCACTAAATTCAACCACTAAAAACAAGCCATGCCAGACTAATCTTTTCTCTTTTTTGTAAACTGAGGCCTGGTACAGACCAACCAAAAAGGGCACTCAGCCGGCACCTTGTTTTGCTCCGTGAGGAAGCCACAGTGGACAAACTCCGAGACTTCCTCATGGAACAAAAAGAACCTGCAAAATGCACGATACTGACGCCGAAGTGCACCAATGGTGCAGTCGTGATGTCAGTATCGTGCCGTGATGTGTGGACGCTGAGTGTCTGTCATATCAAAATGGCAGAGCCCATCTGTACAGGGTGCTGCCATTTTGATGTACAGAATATGTGCTAGGGTTGCGGGGCATCTGTAAGCGACGCCCCAAGGCAACCCTAGCCCGTCATCAAGATGTGCGTCGAGGCCCATCTGTACCGGGCCTGAGATATAAGCTTGGTAGATGAAGAGAATACTTTGAATGTAGCATTTCTTGATTTCAATAAGGCCTCTGACAAGGCTGCCATGATATTCTTGCAAACAAACTAGTAAAATGTGTGCTAGACAATGAGACTGTTAGGTGCATTTGCAATTGTTTGACAAGACAAACCCAAATGGTGCTCACCAATGGTTCCACTACATTCTGAAGAGAAGAAAACAATGGGATGCTACAGGGTTCTGTCCAAGGCTCAGTGCTAGTCAACATTTTTATAAATAACTTGGATGATGGAATAGAGGGAAGCTGGTGGCACCAACTTAATGAAATTAGCTAATAACGAAGAGGACAGGACCAGAATTCAAAATGATCTTAACAGACTAGAAAGTTGTGCCAGAAATAACAAGATTAATTCCAACAGGGAGTAATGTAAAGTATTACACTTAGGCAGAAAAAATATGAAAGTCTCAGATACAGAATGGGTGACACCTGGCTTGATAATGGTACATGTGAAAGGGATCTAGAATTAGTGGACAACAAACTAAAGATTAGTCAGTGTGATGCAGCAGCTAAAAAAGCCAATGTGATTCTAGGCTGTATCAACAGGAGTACAGTGTCTAGATTGAGGGGAGTAATAGTACACATTATTCTACTTTGGCCAGGCCTCACTCGGAAAACTATGGTGCGTTACAGACTGCCTGAAAGCAGCGGTCTGCTGGCGCTGCCAGTTGCCACATCCAGGAACTGCAGCGGCCAAACTGTGTGGTTCCCGGACGTGGCAAAAAGAAGCCCAAAAATTGTGCTTCTTTTTGCGCTAGTTGCACACTCGCGGTGTCACTTCTGGGGCACGACGTGCGGACGCTATGCGTCCGCTACGTCAAGATGGCGGTGCCCATGTGGAAGGGCGGTGCCATTTTGTATGCGCTCCGCTTGTACTAGGGTTAGTATGCGGTCCGCGTGTACTAGTGACACCCCTTCCTAATCTTAGTATGTGCGGAGCGCGTACTTTATGCCCATCCGGAACGGGCCTATGTCTATTTCTTGACACCACAAGAAGGATGTGGACAATCTGGAATGCATCCAGAGGATACATCATGAGAAAACATGACTTACTGGAAAATACAATAATCCTTGGTAAGATAGAAGACAGAAGGAAAAGAGGAGGACCACAAGACAGATAGATGAACTCAGTAAAGGAAGCCATTGCCTTGAGTCTGAAAGACCTGAACAGGCTGTTGATGATAGGGAAATCTGAAGGTCTCTCACTCATAGGTTCACTACAAGTCTAAGTCAGCTAGACAGCAGTTAGCATGCAACAATTAACATTTTTGGTCCCATCTTTTTATCTTTTGACCATACTCACCAGTAGAATTTAGCTTTCCAAGATCATTGGTGAAATTGAATTTAGACAGATCTCCCACCCTTAGTATAGATAATACCAGGATGCAAGAAATATTCACAGATTTTCTCATGCAACACAAAAAAGATGTCTCACCCACTGTGACTTTTTCAGCCTAAGAAAGAGAACAGCTATTTTGTCTTCCATTTTGTGTGTTTTTTTACATAATGAACACCATTTTGGTGTGAAAAAAATATTTTTGAACAAAAGTGTGTGTGTGTATTTGCAAAATACATTTGGTCTTTATTGCACTGAACATTGTATTCTGTAGGAAAAACAATGTTTTGTTTACAATTTTGATCAAAGAATTCTTCTAAATCAGTTGAAAAGTAAAAGCCATCTAGTCTCACCTACTGAAGAAAAAACTTTTGGATTTTGTTTCTTTCTTTGTGTAAGTGAGAACTAAATAAGTGAAGATTTATATCTTGAGACATTGTTGAGCTAGACTGACCAATGGTCTGGCTTAGTTTCTGTGTTCCTCAAACAGCATTCTCTGAGGACTGCTGCAGAATTGCCTTCAGGTTCTTGGTATGAATAGCTGGAAGGACTGAGGAGGTTACAGGTGTCCTGCCCTTGAATCTTAGTTAGATCAGGAACCAAATATAGATGGCTTGTAAGTTCAGATCCAACATTTGTCAAAAGAAGAGTACCTTGAGGGGCTGTCTTTTTAAAATAATTGCCGATCAGCATGAGTAGCCAAGGCTGTCAGGGATTCTGAGATTGCTATTAATATCCAATGGACTGCTCGTAAATGTACAAATTAGACAGCTCTTACTGTGTTCATCTGGCTACCTTCAACATATTTCAGGTTCACAATGCCAAGCAGGAATATGCAAACTCCTCCCTTATGACTCCTCATTATAAATTTATCATCTTGACACCTTGTCAGTTCTATGCAGGAAAACTCTTTACACATTCTGTATCTCAGAGACATATTATGCCATAAAGCTGGCTGCTCTGCATTCCAAAAGAGAGCTTTAAAGAAACGTTTCCCTGTGCAGTAATTACTAGAATATAATTGAAATGAAATATGGTATTTTGAAAACATGTGTGAAAATTGAAAGGAATTGTTAGAATTCAGACAACATTTATGCTTCTATAGGAAGGAGTAGGAACATGTCCAACATTGCAGATGCCAATATTTGGTGTGCATATGCAATCAATTCTCACTGAATTGCATGATCTACATATTATTGGAGAGTACAGGCATTTACTACTTTTTCAGTTGAAAACTTGATAAACTAAGTTGGACTTAATTGCAATCCAAACAATCCACACAAATCCTTGTGACATTATCATAGATAAGGAAATATGAATTAGAAACAACCTCAGGATCTGTACATAATTAGTTGCAAATCCACTCCTACAGAGTAAATGATAATTGCCCAAATGTTGTACCGCTTTAAGTTGCAGCAAAAGAATATAATTAGCATGGGTTTCTCCCCACCCCACAGCTTTTTAGTGTAAACATGATGTAGTGACATTTTCTCAGTATCCTTTACATCTCTGGTAGGGACTGTTTACTTTCTTGAACATGTACCAAATAAATATTTGTGTTTCATCTATGGCAAGAGGTAGATAAATGAGCTGCTATTGGCCTTGTGTTCTCAGAGATGGGAATCCATCATCTTTGTCCAGCAACCCCAGCAGGGATGGTCATCTATCAGTGACCCATCAAACCAGCAGTCTCCATCTTGGTACAGAGTAGCACTAAAGACCTCTCATCTTAAAATATCTGGCCACATTTCTCCTGGTTCTTCCTTCCATTTTTAAAAACATCTAGCCTAACAAAGTGTGGGGGAGAACTTTAAACTTTATACACTCTTGTAAAATTATGGTTGGTCCTAACAAAGGTTTCACCAGCCTGTAGATCTTGTTCTCTTCTTATGCACTAACTTATGTGGGAATGCTACATCATGTAGGTACATGAGATAGAGCCTGCTCTGCTGTGGTGACCATTTATGGAATGCTCTTCCCTAGGAGGCCTAGTTGACACCAAAATTTAGGAACAAAGTTAAAACATGGCTTTTTATTAAAGCCTTTGGGTCCTAGAATCATAGAATGGGAAGATATCTCAAGGGCCACCAAGTCCAACCTTCTGCCATGCAGGAATACACAATCAAAGCACTCCCACAGATGGCCACCCAGCCTCTGTTTAAATATCTCTAAAGAAGAAGACTCCACCACTCTCTGAGGCAGTATGTTCTGTTGTCCAATTGTCTTACTGTCAGGAGGGTATTCCTAATGATGAGGTGTAATCTTTTTTCCTGGATGCTGTTTTTTTTTAAAGAGTTTTAAACTTTAAATTTTAATACTGTAATATTTTTAATTGTTTGAATTGTTTAATTGTTTTTTAAACTTGTATTTTGCATATTTATAGTGTTTTAACTTGGACTGTTTTAGATTTGTAAGCTGCCTTGAGTCCCTGTACTGGGAGGAAGGGATATAAATAAACATCATCATAATAATAATGATTATGATTATAATGTTCAGTGCCTTAAGCTTGCTAGGTGAGACCAATGATAAATCGAAGATGAATTTAGCCTTGTGGGGTTATGCATTAAATATGAGACCATGTATTTGAATTTGGCCACAAGATTTATTGCTCAATACATTTTTATTCACTATTGAATACAGTACATGTTTCCAAGGGTTACTGAATTACTGAATTTCTTCCAAAAATTTGGCTGGAGCTCTGTATCCAGGACTCTCTGAATTAATAGGAATAATTTTGTGTAATTTTCTTTAAGAGGTTTAGAGAGTAAAGACACGTCAACTTTGAAAGCTGTCAGTCCTTTTTTCATTTATGCTTTTTTTTCCTTTTTAAAAATTATCTGCAAATAGGTTTTAGATGTAGAAAATATATTTGTTATTTATCTCTTTCCCTTTCTTACTTTGGGAAAACAGAGCATTATAGACCTTGATAATGCCTTGTGTTTTGTTTTATCTTGAATTAAATAAAAGATAAGCGTTGCTCATTAAAACTTTTGTTATGGGATATACTCTTACTTATTATTAGTTCTCCTTAGTAATTCTCAGAACATTTACCCATCTAATTCCTTTGAAATTAAGATGTGATCTAAGGGAAATTTTGATCTATGGCAAGGGAATCTAAGTGTAAACTAAATATTACATGGTAGAATTTGAAGACATAATCTGGAAAATCAGCATGCAAAGGGATCTTGTAGTACCTTTGAATCTAACTGAAAGAAAGAAGCTGGTAGCATGAGCATCCATAGACTTAGGTCTACTTTTCCAGAGGCTAGAAATTAAAATAATTAAACATTTCCTGTATCTGGGATCAAACTTTGATCAGAATGGGGACTACAGGCAAGGAATAAGAAGATTAGAAATGGGAAGGGCAGGTATGAAAAAACTAGACAAGATCGTAAAGAGTAAAGATATACAACTGAGCGCTAAAGTTAGAATTGTCCAATTCCCTGTATTCCCCATCACCATGTACAGGCATGAGAGCTGGATAGTGAAGAAAGTGGATAACAAGAAAATAAGCTCATATGAGATATGGTACTGGAGAAGAGTGCTAAAGATACTGTGGACAGCCAAAAAGACAAACAAATGGGTTCTGAACTCTCCCTGAAGGCCAAAATGATTTAATTTACTGCTTTATCACACTAGCAGGCAAATGGGATTTAAACGAGAGTTAAACTAGAGAAAACTAGAAAACATTGTGTGATAAATTTCAGGCATTGCCTGGTTTTCTCTAGTTTAACTCTCGTTTAAATCCCATTTGCCTGCTAGTGTGACAAAGCACTCATCAGAAAACATAATACTGCTAGGAAAAGTAGAAGGCAGTAGAAAAAGAGAAAGATTGTATGCCAGGAGGCTAGATTCAATTAAGGAGGTCATGGTCCTGAATTTACAAGACCTAAACAGAGCAGTGAAGGGCAGGGGAGCTAGGAGATGTTTCATTCACAAGGGTACCCATAAGCCAAAGTTGACTTGAGGATAGCTAACAATAAACAACAACCAGCTTCTTTCTTTCAGTTATTCTCAGAGGTACTACAAGATCCCTTTGTATACTAAATATTATGTATAGCTTACTTTCCCAAGATGCATCTTTGATGTAGACTAGACATGCAGCCCATGTCAGTGTTGTTACCTTCTTGTAAATATGCTAAAGATCCAGCTTGTTTTTTTCTTTTTAAAAAAGAAAATAGAGTAACACAAGAGGATGAAAGCCCTTGCTCCAAGAACTGCTTCTACAGCAAGTGAGAATCAAAGCTACTTGATCACAATTTTTCCTGTTCGAACATGCTGGCTACATAAGTATATATCGATGGATCAACAGATGGACTCATTGCTTCATTCTGTTTCTTGCACTTTCTTTATACATATCATCTGTGCCTACTTACATTCTACAAAGATGTACTGGCTTTTCACTGTCACTTGAACTGTCATGGTGCTTCCTAAATGATTATTTGAGCAAGCCATCAAACACTTCAGTGTTGTTGAGCCCACCCCACCAGTTTGAAGTCAGATAAATCCTGTTGCCTGAAAACCATACTGCAGATGTGGTTAGTATAGAGACATGTGGATGCATATGTGGTTTCAAGAAAGATGATTGATCTGTATTTCCCCAGATGACAAGTGGAAAAAGGACTGAGTACTGAGACTTGGATGAAATTAGGCAGGAAAGCTACTAGCAATAGCAATAGCAAAAACAAGTACATTTCTATACTGCTTATCAGTGCACTTAAGCACTCCCTAAGCAGTTTAAAATGTACAAGCTAATTGCCCCCAATAAGCTGGGTACTCATTTTAGTGACCTACGGAAGGATGCAAGGATGAGTAGACCCTAGAGATCTGCCTGGGATTGAACTCACAACCTTGTGGCTGTGAATGGCTGCAGTACCGGCATTCTACCATTGAGCTGCCAGGGCTCCTACTACAAGTGTCACTGCCAGACAGTTTTTGTGGATTTTTTGCCCTATTCAGCCATGTCCTTATCCTTATTCTTATTATTAGGACCCTACTCTTGGACCCAGTTATTTTCTTTTTGGCAGTCCCTCATTTCCCTAGAAATCTCTTTTCAAACACATTTGCTTCCCTTCAGTCAGCTTCTTCCCTGTTCATAGCCCATATCCATATGTAGAAATCAAAAATACTATGGCACAGATGGTCCTGACTACTATTCAAACATAATAGTTATTCCCTCCTGAAATAGAGTTTGATTTTGACTACACCACAAGAATTCATTGCAAATCCATTAGGATGTCAATATCGAAACTTCTACATTTGGATGTTTTTGGGTACACATCAAATGGATTTGCAATGTTCATCTTCAGAATAAAGAGAGCAAAGGCATTTAATGGGCATTTTAGCCTGGGCAACATGAAAAGCTGACCTGGTTAAGTGAGTTTTCTTTCATCTAGGAATGTTTTCAGGTGTGACTATCTGGCAGCTGTAGCTCCAAATCATCCATAATGCATGAGGTGTATCCCTTGTGACTGTCTCAGTGAACAGTAATTTGAACGGAATAAATAAATCATATAAGTGTAGTCTACTAGTCGTTCCTAGAATATATGCAGCAATGAGCCTTTGCCCCTTTAATTAAACTCAGGATAAAATGTCAGCAAGGTAATGTCATAATAACCAAAAACTAGACAACATTCTCCTATAGAAAGAAACCTGTGAAATTCCTTTTACTGTCAGCTTTTCAAGTGCTCATAACAAATATATAATCTGTGTGTATGGGATCATTAAACAGATGGGCAAAATCATGTTTATGCATTCCTAAATTCCCCTATGGAAGCTACTGAACACTTTTGTCTGTTGTGGATTGGTTGTATTGTGGTTAAGGTCGAGGAAGTGGAATTGTGCTGTGGTGCCATTAAACATGGATGAACACTGTGCATTTTTGTGCATGATTACATATTACATTATGTATTGTGTACTGCACACTGCATACGTAGATGTACATGTGCACTGGGTTACACATTCATCTACACAATGCCTCAAAACAGGAATGAAGTAGCAGTGTGCAACCATTACACAATTATGTGAATGTAAGTGCACAGTTCAACTGATGTAAACTGTCAGCCAGATGTTTTACTAAACAAACTGGCCAGTATTTTGCATCAAATACTAAATATTCTTAACTAATGTAAGTTAGGTATACTTAACTAAATTAACTCTAATGTATATTTTTATGTTATTTTATATTGTGTGTAGATGTTTTTAATTGTTTTGATTTTTACTAAGATTTTAAATGTTTTGTCTGTGAGCTGCCTTGAGCCTCTCCGAGGAGAAAGGTGGCATACAAATGAAATAAATAAACAAACAAGCAAATTAACACTGCTGGCACACTGCAAAAATAAAGCAGTTTGATACCACTTTAACTTCCATGACTCAATGCTATGAAATTCTGGGATTTGTAGCTTGGTGGGGCACGAGACCCATATCTGAGAGGGAAAGCCAAATATCTCACAAAACCGCAAATCCCAGAATTCCATAGCACTAACCAATGACAGTTAAAGTGGTGTCAAAGTGCTTTGTTTCTGCAATGTGGATACATCCTAATTATAGTTAAAAAAGTAACTTAACTACATATACTTAAATGTACTTAAGCATACTTAACTAAGTAACCTGTCCTTGCCCAACCCCTCAAATCTAACAGAAACATCATTCACTTGTGCTCCAATTGACAGTAGAAAAGAATGTAAATGTCCTCTAAATGTCACCTGAAACATTCAATAGGAGGAACTTTGGCCTCATACAGAATGCCGGTTTGCGGCAGCCTGGGACCAAAATTAGGACTCAGGAGTGCAGAGTATCAGAAATCTCCCGAGTGTTAGCACATGGTAGCAACACCATCATGGTGGCCTTCTGTCCACACGGGGCCCGCCATGATGACACAAGCTCAGCACAGCATCCGCACATCAAAGCACTACGCTTGTGTCATCGATGTATGACAGTGCGCCAATGGTGCACTCATAGCGGCAGCCGCACGCACCAAGAAGAACCTGCTTTTAGCAGGTTGTTTTTGGTGCAGAGGGAGCCCGCCCAGTTTGGTTGCTGCAGGCTCTCTCAGGAGCAAAAACAGGCGGTTCCAGACCGCCCTTTTGGGGCAGTCCATTGAGCCCCTTTGTCACACTTCTTCATTGCACCACAGACTTCTGATAGGTGAGGAACTGGAAATGTCATCCTACTGTGCCCTGATCACCAGCAGGACCCGCCACAATTGCTTGGAGCTCACTGTTAAGGTTGCATGGGGAAGGGAGTTGATTCAGGAGACAATACTTAGTTAAGCATGTGTAACTAAAGATAATACCGCACTACACTGTTATAGCTCTATTACTCTACATTTACTGCTATAGCTGCCTTCTGTGGCATTCTGAAGTTTGTAGTTTAGTGAGGCCTAAGAGCTCTCTGGCTGAGAATTCTAAATGCCCTCCGTAAATTGCAAATCTCAGGATACCACAGGAGGCAGCTATAGCAATAAAGTGGAATAACAGAACTACAACAGTGTAGTGCAGTAAAATGTAAATTGGCAAGGTAGGATCTTAGTCTAAAAGAATAATAGAAAGCCTGCTCATTCTTCCATATAAAAACCCAGAGATTACAAAATTTAAGTATGTAAATGGAGTGTTGCTGCTACCTCTGTCTATTTGGAGTATAGATATTTGTTTTTCATGTTGGGAGGCCAGAAAACCACATGGTGATAAGAGGGACCTCCATAGAGATACAGAATAGTCAACAAAGCATAGAATCACAGAGTTGAAAGAGATCACAAGGAGCATTCAGTCCAACCCCCAGCCATGCAGGAAGTGGAGATCTCTCAAACGCTCCATCTAAAGAAAGAGGGGTGGACAAACCATGTTTCAAAGTAACAAAAATAAAAACAAAGAAAATATTTTCACATCATTTCACTTGACTGATGGCACAGCTTAATGTCTAGTAGTTGGTCTGTAAACATATGGAGGGCATCACTTACTCCTAGGGTCCCTAGATCTCCCTGACAAGTGACTGGTATTTCTCTTTTTGCAACTGAGAGAGAGAGATGCCTTCATAGATGGGGGAGAGGGACCCCAACAGGATGGCTTTCTAGAAGGTATAGTGACCCCCTTCCCCCTAATTATTTCCAGGGTCTGAGAGAGGGAAAGCATTCCTGTTTTCAGGGAGAAGTGTTCTCATTTGTAAATATGCTGGCTTGATCTAGTACCAGCTGCACAGATGTTTGGGGTGTGCTGTCTCTACCTTGCACAGTTTCTCTGTGAGGCCTCTTTAATAGTGATTGGAGAAACCCATGTTTTTATTCTCGTTCATTGAGAACTTTAAGAGAATTTCTTTTAAAAATATTCGTTCCACAAAACCCCCTTTCAAAAGGTGATTTTTTCTCTCCCTTCCAGCAGCTAGCGAAATATTTTTCACAGATTTCTCGAATGACAATAAAAGACAAGTCGAATAATTACGCTAATTACTTTGCATTTCAAACTCAATTGCCATGTCAAAAGGAAGTTTGGCACATTTCCCTGCCCTCAGGCTTCCAATCTAAAGAGACAAGAGACAAAAGGAGAAGGGAATGGCAGTGGGGAAGGGGAAAAGTTCAGTAGATCTTCATTCTCCCAGTTCACCATAGAAATTCACTGGCTGACCTTTGGCAAGTCACATGCTCTCAGCTTCAACTCCAACTCTGCACCTCTCCCATGGTGATGCTAAGGTCATGCAATAATAATAATAATAATAATAATAATAATAATAATAATAATAATTGGCAAGGAGAGTGCAGAATATCCATGAATGAGAGAGTGTGACTTACCCAATGTCACCCTGTGGATTTACATGGCTGATCTGGGATCAGGACTCTAGCCTCCCAGTTCACCATAGAAATTCACTGGCTGACCTTGGGCAAGTCACATGCTCTCAGCTTCAACTCCAATTCCTAGGTATTCCTTCATGGTAGAAAAAGGGGGGTTGGATGACCTCTTGGAATCCCTTCGAATGCTAGGTTTTATCCATCATGGCAGAATTCCTTCCATTGCACCCCACCCTGCCCCTTCTTCTCTTTTGTGAGGGTCACACTCTCTCAGCCTCAGAGGCAGGGCATGACCAACTCTGCACTTCTCCCATGGTGATGCTAAAGTCATGCAATAATAATAATAATTTGTATATATATATATATATGGCAAGGAGAGTTCAAAATATCCATGAATAAGAGTGTGTGATGCATCCAAAAAGAGCATGGCAAAAAGGGCAGAATGTCTTATCTACCACCAACACACAAAATGCCTCCCCTTTTGTTCTCTTTTGTTTTTCAAAGTAAAGCTGTGAGTGAGCAAAGATGGGGGGGGGAATTTCCCAACAAAGGATGAATGGTAGCTTTTCTTACGCAAAATACCCAAATCCTGTAGGTCGAATTTGTCAGTTGAAAGTTTCTTCTCTTCTCTTCATTTGGAAATGATTAAAAATCAAAATTCTTACTCATGATCGAGAAGTGATCAGAATTTCTTCTCTATAAAATGCTTTCGAAATTTTAGAATTAGACATATTTCTACTAATTTTCGAATTTTGGAGAATATTCTTTACATCCCTACTCTTTAAGGTTTGTAAGAAATTCAACCAGAGTAAAGCGGGCCTGTTACACTGGCTTATATAAGCCTACACGCAACTTTATAGGTGTGTGCATGTTCAAGCATTAATACGATATGATGGCTTAGAGGCTCAGTAACTACCCTCCTTTCCAATCTTCTGAAAATGCAACTTGCTACAGAAGGCAAGTAAAGGGCTTAGTATATATTTGTTCTTAACACCCTTCAGTGGTAATATTCTACAAGCAACCCATAAATAGGATGTGCAAGAGGATGGAGTCGACCTCATGTATAAGTCGAGGACAGGTTTTGGTGCCAAAGTTTTGGATTTTTATATAACCCCTGTAAAAGTCGAAGGTAAAACGTAGTGGCATGTAACAAAGAATGCAAATTTTGCCATGGAAAGGAAAGGAAAATGATGCTAAAGCACACTGCTATTTTCTTACTTCAGGGCTAGCCTGAAGGAAGAGGCTCCTCCCTCCTTAACTGCCATCTTCCGGCCTGTGAGGGAGTGATCAGGCAGGACTAGCTCCATCAGGGCTAGCCTGAAGGAAGAGGCTCCTCCCTCCTTAACTGTCATCTTCCGTCCTGTGAGGGAGTGATCAGGCAGGCCCAGCTCCATCAGGGCTAGCCTGAAAAAAGAGGCTCCTCCCTTCTTAACTGTCATCTTCTGGCCTATGAGGGAGTGATCAGGCAGGCCCAGCTCCATCAGGGCTAGCCTGAAGGAAGAGGCTCCTCTCTCCTTAACTGTCATCTTCCGGCCTGTGAGGGAGTGATCAGGCAGACCCAGCTCCATCAGGGCTAGCCTGGAGGAAGAGGCTCCTCTTTCCTTAACTGTCATCTTCCGGCCTGCGAGGGAGTGATGAGGCAGGCCCAGCTCCATCAGGGATAGCCTGAAGAAAGAGGCTCCTCCCTTCTTTACTGTCATCTTCTGGCCTCCTATTCCCCTCCAGCTATGCTCTGACTATGTGGGGGAGAGGCTTGCGTACCCTAATGAAGTTGTGAGCTATGCTGGCGGTGGTATAATAGCCACTGGCAGGGCCTCTCATGCCAGACAGGTCACAACCGAAGGGTCTGACCAAGAGCACCAAAGGGCAGAATGGGCTCTCTAGCCTTATGGCAACCATCCTAGGAGAAGGAAAACTCTAATCCCAAATCTGGGCAGATGGTGCTCATCTAACCCTGTAAGGTCAACAATCTGAGAGAAGGAAACTCTAATCAAACCTACGACCCGAGGACCTTGCTGCCACCGTCCATGCTTGTCAAGGCCTCAGCAGACAAACCTCTGGTTTAAAGGGTGAGGCCAGTTCTGTGTACGCTGCGCTCCACCAGAAAAATCCATTGCACAGGCTCGAAGGATACATCCAACGTCATCATCGCGCTTGTAGAAAGCACTGATGAGTCCTTCCTGAATCTTCATTCACGAAGTAAAGCCAAGATTTTCTTACTGAGACATTCAAAAAGGCCAGAAGTGGCACTGCAGTGGATTAAAATAGAGAGGAGTAGAGCTTCTTTTAGTGCTTCTTTTAATTTATTCCAGGATGGACTAAGCTCTTGGCTTTTGCCACTGTACCAAGAGAAGGGGATAGTTCCTTTTTTATGTGTGTGATAAGAATTAAGGTACAGTACTTAGAGTACTTACATTGACCCATGGATAAATTGACCCAGGTTTTGGGGGTCAATTTTTTGACTAAAAATTCTAGACATACATGAGTATATACAGTATATATATTTTGCCACATGGTATTTCTTTCCAAATGGTATTTCTTTGTTGTACATGTCGGTGTACAGTCCATTGTTTGTATACATGCTGCATTACCTGCCAGATGGAAATCATCATCCATATAATTTAGTATGAAAAACTCAAGAATCTCTCCTCTTAAAAGCAGAATAGTGGCAAGTAGGCATGCATGATGAAATAAAAACAGTACCTATCTTATCAATGTCACAACAAAGACATTAGAAGATAGAACTGAGCCAAAGACATCAAAAGAATGCCTGGGATTTTACTCTCTCGTCTCTTTGAAACAGGACATCACTTAGCAAAATGTTCTCTAAATAGTTTTAACCATTTTTGTGATGTTTGCTATATCTCTTCCTGTGACAACAAGGCCATGGAACAAGGCCAGGTCTAGGGCATTATTAACAATGCAAAATGTTGCACCTGCTTTCACTTGCAGTATTAGTGAAAAACCTGAGCAACAAAACTTTTATGGAAAAAAGAAAAGTAATGCTGCTACTGCTAAAGTAAGGTACTCCCTGAGAAACTGCTAGAAATTTTCCCCTATCCTCTGCAATAATTAAGAGAAATGCCCTCTCTCATTTCTTTGCCTATAAGGATGAGACAATTTCAAGAAGAAATTGTAGAAAGGTCTCTCCTCCTCCTCCTCCTTTATATAGTTCTTGTTGTGTGCCTTCAAGTTTTTTTTCCAATTTATAGTGACCCTAAGGTGAACTTTTCATGGGCTTTTCTTGGGCAACATTTGTTCAGAGGAGGTTTGCCATTGCCTTTCTTTGTGGCTGAGAGCCTAAGACTTACCCAAGGTCACCCAGTGGGTTCATGGACCTTACAGCACAGGGCTCCTGGTATGGGACGATAATGGTCCAAAAGGGGCCGGAAAGGGAATAGAACGAGTGGGGATGCATTTTACTGCACACAGAAGTTGCTCACTCATTCTGTTCCCTTCCGTTCCCAATCCGTCCCAGAGGAGGTGATTTTTGAGAACTGTTCTGAACAGTTCTCAAAAATCGCCTCCTCTGGGACAGATTGGGAATGGAAGGGAAGGGAATAGAACAAGTGGGGGACTTCTATGTGCAGTAAAATGTGTCCCTCACTCATTCCCCACTTGTTCCTAGCCCCTTCTGTTCTCATCCTGTTCCATGGAGCCCCTATGCAGTAAGGTTCCATGTCTGGGCTGGAAATCTGGTCTCCCGAGTTGTAGTCCAACACTCAAACCACTATGCCATGCTCACCCTGTCAGTGTATATGGTGCTTTACATGAGTGGTTTACATTTGTGACTTTGACTGTTCCCTGCCCTCAAGCTTACAATCTGAAATGGCACAACACACGAAGAAAGGGATGGCAGTATTAAGATGAGTAGATGCTGGCTGCTGTTCTCTTCCTCTGAGGCTACACAGCAATGTGATTTGGGATAGAAAGAGTGCCTTTCATGTGTGCCATGTATGTGACATCAGTTTACCTGTCAATGAATGACCCCATGAATTTCATTTAGGAAACAAAACCAAAGATTTTGTACCCAGTTAATTTACACTGATTGTGTTCCATTTTGTTTTTTTGGAAGTCATCTCCAGTTAGGCAAGTTTAAAACAAATGCCTTTTACTTTTTCCTAAAACAAATAAGATCTAACCACAGATTCTTTCACCCTCTCTCATAATAGTAACACCTTGGTTCATTCCATGTAACTGAATGGTAGAATGGTCATGATAGGTAAAAGGAATTAGTTCTCACACATATTACTGTTAAATTATGGGATTCACTTCCACAAGATGCAGCAATCACTATTGGCTAGATCTTTTGTGGAAGATTACCACAGCCTAGAATCATTCCAGGGCACTGTAGAGAAAAAATCAGGATGGAGCACACTTAGAGATAAGTCTGCAAAGTGGCATTTAAAATAAAATAAAAATAAAAATGGAGGTGTGTGTGTGAGGATAGCAATAAAATCTAGAAAGTAGTAAGAGACTTTGGTCCAACACACTGCAAAAATAATCCAGTTTGAGACCACTTTAGCTGCCCTTGGTTATTGCTTGGGAGTTCTGGGAATTGTCGTTTTGGGACACATTTAGCCTTCTGTGTCAAAAAGTACTGCTGCTACAATAAAGAGCAATCCCCAGAACTTCTTAGTACTGTACCAGGGCAGTTAAAGCGGTATCAAACTGAATTATTTCTCCAGTGTGTTTTGGACAATACTCTGAAAAAAATAATTCCAGATATTTTTGGCTCAATTTGCAATGCAAGCCCATAATACTTACTCAAAAGTAAGATTCACTGAATTCAGTGTGTGACACACTTCAGCTGGACGTCTGAATACTACCAATGTAGGAAAAAAAATATCAGCAGACTGAAATATGTTAAAGAGAGAGAGAGAGAAAAAAAGAGAAGCCTGGGTGAAGTCTGATGAACAAAGGCTGAAGCATTTCAGAGTTTAGCCTGAAAAAATGGTGATTAGAATATGATGTGATAGCCACTTTTAAATATTTTAAGAGCTGTCACATATAGTTCAAATAAATAAATAAATAAACATTGTGGAGAGAATTGATATTTTCTTGATTCAGATTTGGAACCCACATTGTATGGGTAATATACAAGAGGATTTCAATTTAATATGGGGTGAACTTGCAGTATAAACATTTGGACAGTGGGAGGATCTGCACCAGAAGGTGCTGACCCTGTCTCACTGGAGAGGTTTTAAGCAAAGGCTACTTACAGGAACAGCAGACTTCCTGCATCAGCAAGGGGCTAAATTAGATTATTTTTGAGGTCACTTCTAACTCTGTGATTCTGCTACTAACTACTCCAAGGTCTCAGAAAAAAAATTCCTCAAATTCTCCTACTTGAGAGCTTTTAGAATAGAGGCATTAATATAGTGATCTAAACAGCTGGTTAGCGATTCCCCTATGCAGAAGTTCAGTGTAAAAAGTAGTCTTTAAAACATACACACAGAGAGACCAATTTTGTTTTTGTCTGGTGTCTTCTATTATGCAGTGAAATAAAATAAGATGCAGAGAAAAAGCAATCCTGGCCAAGATAAAAAAGAAATGAAACACAGCAAACATAGACTGCCATGCAGAGGCAGAATGTTGTCTTACTTCAGCAGGAATCTCAGTATAAATGCTATATTTCACTATGTCCTAGTACGTATTGATAGACCAATAATTCTATTTTTAAAAAAAAAAAGAAATCCAAAGACAATCCTTATACAGCCGTCCCTCCGTTTGCCAGACTTTGAATCTGCATCCCTCGCTTAATTGCGAGGGGCAAACAGAGGGACTTAAAATGGGGGCACACTGCTATGCAAGCCAATAGGGCTTGAATATTGGCAGATTTCCATTTTCGCAGGGAGGGGTCTAGAATGGATCCTCTGTGAAAACAGAGGGGTGACTGTGTGTATATTTGTGCGTGTGTGTACACACACACCTTTTTTCTTCTTTGGCATGTTTCTTCATTAAAGTTCGACCCA
The DNA here is from genome assembly GCF_019175285.1 of Sceloporus undulatus. Taxonomy (NCBI): domain Eukaryota; kingdom Metazoa; phylum Chordata; class Lepidosauria; order Squamata; family Phrynosomatidae; genus Sceloporus; species Sceloporus undulatus. The sequence goes on from NC_056524.1 coordinate 236,925,740, forward strand.
TTCATATTGTATGCAGAGTCATGCATTTGGGACACAAATAATGGTGGATCTTGCAGGCGGTATTACCATTTTGCAGCATTTAATATACTTTTTTATGGTTAACATTTACAATTCTACAGTTAAGTGCAGCTCCCTTCCACATTATGGCAACATAAATAAAAGATACCATCTCACTCACTTTCCTAAAGACACCTATTGGTGGGTTTAGTTATGAGAGTCCCGAGTACAATTTTTCTATTCTTCTTTGATTTGTAGTTCTTTGTGGTTTAAAAGAGTTCAAAGTGTCTTGGATGGATAGATATTGGACAGTTTTTTATTCTGATCTATTTCAGTTGTGGTCAGTAAATACTTAATGGTAGTTAACACTGGAAACCAATAACAATATCAAATGATTTGTTTTTGTAATAATACAGAAATAGAATGATTGGGAAAAGAACAGAAGGAGGTAGGAACCCAAGGCAAGCAATAAAAATGCATGGGAAATTCATTCCAATGCAATTACAAAAACAAACAAAAAACATTTCGTCTGTACCACCTGGCCTGAACACAAAAATCAATGCATTTTTGGATGTGTAATAGATATGTTTCCAAGCTTGCAATGTGTTCAACAAAAGATAATAAATCTTTTTAGCAATATGTGGACATTTGAGAAAAGAAACAGGGAATAAATTTCTAAAATGCATATAGACATGCCATAGGCAGCAGGGGCATGTGTCAATGAAAGTGTCCAATTGAAATATGTTGATAAAAAATTATGTGGATATTTTTTCTGTTGACAACCATCTACACAGAATCCGGGTGTCATGATATGTAAAGGAAAAAGCTGGGGTGTAAATAAATGGAATGAATAGGCTTGTGGTGGGAAAAAGAGGAAAGGCACAGGAAGAGACTAGACAGATCTGACCATTTCTGAAAGGAAGCCTAGTGAATTCTGTGTTGTGTAGCAGAATTACTGAAGGGAAGACGAGGAGGAAGGGCCAAAGGAAAGCAAATAAGGGTGTAGAGTCTTATAATGCTAAATGATTAAAAAATCAGTTTTATTCAGTCTTGCTATATTCAAATTTGAGTGTTAAAATTGTAAAATAGATGAAAAACAATATGTGTGTGTGTGTGCATGTGTGTGTAAATATTTGTTTGTTCAAAATCTTAAATCTCTGAAAGTTCTTCACTGATTGCTTTGAAAATTTGACACAATGTTCCATTCGAATACATACATATTTTATATACCTAATATGTTTTTATATATAGATGTCACACCTGTGATAGGTAAAATATGTTTTTAAAAAACAGCACCATCTGTTGGACATAACAACAACACAATGGATATGCTATTTCAATTTAAGAAATTGCAATTCCCAATTTGATTGGCATTTGCAATCACCATCAACAAAGCTCAGGGGCAATCTTTAGAATTGTGTGGTGTTGACCTAGACACGGATTGCTTCTCACATGGACAATTATGTGTTGCATGCTGTAGAGTTGGCAGACCAGACAATCTCTACAATCACTGTGAAATTAAATTATTTTAGAAACATGTGCTTTCTCTTTTCTTTCTTTTCCATTTAACCAGACTGAGCCACAACAATGAGTGGCCGGGTACAGCTAGTGTGTGTGTGTGTGTGTGTGTGTGTGTATAAAATGACCTTTTTTAAAAAAATTCATTTTTAAAGTAGAGTTTCTAAGTTTTAAGTTGAGGTGCAACCTAAGGAAGTTCTATAAAGCTCTGTTTTGAATGGAAACCCTTTTCTCAGTTTAAGAGAACAAGTGGTAGGGGGCAGAATGTGAAAATAGTACTTTTTTTGACTCCCAGTTGGGAGATTTTCAACCTCCTTGCCTGTAGGCAGAGGTCTGGCCATACAGTATTTATTTCAAGTACTTAGTTTTACTCTTAGAGAATTTTTATCCTACACTATTAGTGCTATGATTCTCTTCTTACTGCCATGGTTGCATCCTGTGAAATCCCAAGATTTGTGCTTTAGGGAGGGGTATTTAAATTCTCTTCTAATGCCTCATCAAATTGCAAGCCTCAGAATTCCATAGGATGCTGCCATGGTGGTCAAGGTGGAGTCATTCATGCTATGATGATATAGTGTGAAACAGCTTCTGTCATAAAGCATATGGCAGACCAATCCAATACTGAGATCAACTGTGTGGAAAAAGTTGTAGCATGAGCTTTTCAAGACTCAGTCTACTTCCTCAGATGAAGATGAACTGATGCCCAGTGCATAGATTCCATGCATCTGAGAAAGTTGGCCTAGTCTACAAAACCTCATGCTATGACATGTTTCACTCAATTAGTCTAAAATATACTGCAAGATGTCTTTACATACTGATATTCCAGATTAACATGACTATGTCTCTGAATTCAGTCCTTTATTGACATCTTGCCAGTAGAGGGGAGAGGTGAAATATATTAGTATACTGACAGAATGGCTGCCAATCCAATGTATACAGTGGACCCTTGGTATCCACTGGGGTTTGGTTTTAGAATCCCCTGTGGGTTCCAAAATATGTGGATGTTCAAGTCCTATTAAATACATAGTAAAATGATGTCCCTTATATAAAATGGCAAAAATCAAGGTTTTCTTTTTAGAATTTATAGACAGTTGGTGCTCTGTATCCATGGATTTTTTATTATTATTTGTGGAGTCAACCATCCACAGCTTGAATTAAAAATATATTTTTTAAAAAATTCCAAAAGAAATCCTGTTTTTTGCCATTTTATATAAGGGACACCATTTCACTCTGCCATTGTATTTAATGGGGTCTGGGCATCCACATATTTCGCTATTCACGGGGGGCCCTGGAACCAAATCCCAGTGGATACCAAGGGCACACTGTATTTCTAGAAACAATTTCAAGCTGTGGATGGTTGAATCCATGGGAATTGCACCATTGATGTCCCCATACATGAATAGAGACAATAGGGATCCCGCCGTCAAGTACACACATCTGCATCACTGCATACAAAACAAAACAAACAGAACAAACAAGTTTCATTTATATACAGCTTCATACCGCCTAAGCAGTGTCTAAGTGGTTTACAACTGTAAGCTAATTTGCCCCCAACAATCTGGGTACTCATTTTAGCGACCTCCAAAGGATGCAAGCCTGAGTCAAGCTTGAGCCCTTTTGCTGGTCTTGAACTCACAACCTTGTGGTTTTGAGTGAGTGGCTGCAGTACAGGCATTTAACCACTGCACCACCAACATACAGGATGACTGTACTCCAAAACTGGACCAGAAAGTCTGCTGTCCACAGTGATCAGTGTAAACATGTCTTATTCTATCAGTGCTGAAGTATATTTCTGTGCATTTCAATGAGACGTTTATTTTTTCCTATGAATTTAATTGGGTCATACTGTTAATGTCAGACAGGCAGTCATTAGAATTCCAGACTGGTGCAAGTGCTTCAGCTCATCCTATTTCTATTTCCTCTAATCAATGTCTCTCCTGTCAAACAGCCATTAGCAACTTTTACAAATAAATAGGGCTACTCTATAGTGAGAGATTACTGCAGCTCTGGCTTGGAAAAGCAGTGACTATCAACTCTTAGGTCACCAGGCTGCTGGGGTTGACTGAGAAATTTGTCACAGTAAAGCATTGAGGGCAGGGTAGGGTGTGTGCAATGGGTTTTAATAGTGACTTTGCTTTTTGAGCGACTAGGCAGGAAGGATGTGATTTTGAATTATAGGCTGGGATCAACAGAAGCCAAACAAAGGCAATGTTTGATTGGAGGTAAGCTATTATTGATTTAGTAAATTTCATTTGTCAGGTATTCTACCACTATCATAGAGTTTGTTAGCAGAGAAGCATGAGAAGGTAGAGTAGGAATTTGGAAGGTGTGGCCTTTAGGGTTGGAAAGAATATTCTAAAATGTCCCCAAATGTCCATAAAATGTGTTTTTCACATTTTGAGACAGCTTTAATAGAAGAAACGTGGACTGAAAAGAAGCATCACACTTTGGAACTTATTTCACAAATTTCACATGTGGTATTTCTGCACAGAAAACAGCATCTTCTGCACAGGAAATATAAGTTTCTGTGCAAAACCAACATGCAAATTTTGAACAAAACAAGTCCACAACATTTTCTGCACAGGGGAAAAAATGTCTCCACATAGTTTTTATTCTATGTTCAGAAAATTATTTTTTCTCTCTGAAAAAAATATACTTTATGTGAATTTTCCTTAGAATAAACCCCAAACTGAATTTTTTGGTTTAGGAAGAAATTGGTGAAGGGATCTTTCCGGTACTGTTGGATTACTACACCATTAGCAGCCCAGCTGATGGTGAGGAATGATGGAACACACAATCCACTAGCCTCCAAAAGGCTATAATCCTCTGTTTCTCAGGTAGAGCATTACTCTTTTACACTTGCAGAAGAGGTATTGGATACTAGAAACTGTGACTATTTTAGGGAGAAGGGAATAAAGATGCAGACCTATAGAGCAGCAGTGGAACCCATGTAGCTCCACAAATGACATTGATCTGCAACTCCCAGTAGAACCAAGCAGTTTTGTTAATGGACAGGAGTGAAAATGACACCAAAAATGAGTCCATCTAAGCAGTGAAAATAACTGCTTTACTGTAAGAACTGTTTGTCACTACTAAATACTGCCTCAGGGTGTGATAGACGCTCTTTGTTTGAAGTCTTTTTTTTTTAAAAAAAAAATAAGTTGCATGTGATTGAGTTGTGTATTTCTGCATGGCTGGGGGTTGCACTAAAATGGCCCTTGCTATTCCTTCCTATTCTATAAAGTTTCAAAAGATTCAAAAAATTGTGAAGTCTGTCTCCTGACAACCAACTCCTCTGTGATTAATTGGGCTTATTTCTCTGGAAATGTGCATAGGAGTACAGACAGAGTGGATCTCATTGGCTCCTGGGGTGGTAAATATGAGATATTCACAATTATAGTTTTTAAATTTCATTTTTATTGGTTTTATTATTTTAAAAAGCCTTATAATTGATACATAATACTTAATCAATTCATAAACAATACATTAAGGACTAATTGTTCATTAACTGAATGATTGCTTGCCTAAAAGATAGATAAAGATAGTTTGATAAAAAGATATCTTGAGATATATTTCTTTGTAACACCTTTACAATTTTTCAAGACAACCTCCTTGATGGTTTAGTCATGGATGTTGCAACTCCTCCTGTTGACTCTGAGTATAGCACCAGTGGCTCACAAACAGCATGCATTTTCTTGTAGAATGGATTGTTTCACCACAGGATGATCACCAATGTCAAGGCAGAAAAACCACATTACCTGTTTTCATCTAATATATAAGATTTTCACACTTGCCTGCATCATTGTTAAAATGTCCTCCAAAAGTAGCTGAAATGGAAAAGCAGTCCCTGTGTGTGAATGCCGGGAGCGCTCATTAGTCTTCATGGAAACGAGGCTCCCTCTAGCATTCTTCAGTCGTTGCAAGGGAAGCAGAGAAGCAGAGAAATTTCTCTTAATGCAAAATTTGCATTAAGAAAATTCCCTTTGAGTTAAGAGGAAATCTCCCTGCTTCAGGGAAACATGTCTGGCTTTCAGGGAATCATACCCTTGCCTCCAGCATCTCTGAATCATTTGAGGAGCAGTCATTTCCCATGAACGGAAACTTAGTGTTCATGGGAAATGACTGCTCCTCGAATGTTCAGGGACAATTCCCTGACATTTAGGAAGTGCGTCAGGCTTTCACACATACACGTTTCCTAAATGTTTTGCCGACATTTTCCCAGCAGTAAACTGCTGATATGTAAATCTTCTAGGATTCAAATCTCAATGCAGTCATGAAAATCCAGTGGGTGACCTTAAATAAGCCACACATTCTCAGCCTTAGAGTAAGGCAAGTAAGGGCAACACAAGTTGGAACTGATTTGAAGTCACACTTAAAGGCAGTTTTGCAGAACATAACAGATGGACACTTTAAATTATAGTGTGAATTCTTATTAAAAAATTGAAAATAGAATTTTCACCCATTCTGGTTTGCTGAAAGTACTGTCTGAAGTGCCTTTATATGCTGCACTGTGCCACCAGGAGCATAGGAATGCTGCCATATGAATGTGGTCACAGACAGACAGACAGACAGACAGACAGACAGACAGACACACACACACACACACACACACTTTGTCTTCCTGCTTCTTTACAACAAAGGCTCCTGACAGCTTATTATAAACCTTTGCTCTCAGTATACTGTATATGTTCAAGCGCAAGTACCAGTGGACTCTGGTAGCATAGCTTTTGTTGTTTTGCTGATGAACTTAATAATAAATAATTCATTTTTCATTGGCAACAGAGATTCTCTTTATTTAATGTTTATCCAGCAGACTTCGAGGTAGCTGCTGGTCCGAGGCTGCCAGCTTCCCTGTTCAGTTCAAGCATTGCCGGGGGCAACCGCTTCCTATAAGAACTTGAAACTGACAGGCCTTTTTGCTCTTTCCTGTTTAGTTGTTGGGTATATCATTCCTATGTGGAATTCACGTTCTCCAATTTTTGTAAGAGGTGTTCCAAAAAACAGAGCAGCAGCATCGAATAGCTTTGTGCAGTGAATTTTGAGACAAAGAAATTTCATCTCAGAAAATAAAGGCAGATCTTTTGAAATTCCTGTCCTACCTTGGAGGCAAGGGAGAGCAGGGAGGGGAGATATCAGTGTCAAGCAAAGAATATCAATAACAAGCAACAGTGCCATAAAAGAAAATGCCCTTTTTATTTCTTTTAAAAACTTGGCAAGTCTCTCCAGCACTCAAGGTGGTCTGTAGTAATATCAAATTATATGGTCCCAAGGCCAAAATTGACAGCATATGACAGAGCAACATTACTGAAGTCTGGCCAGAGCCTAAAGAGGATGTGATGGGGGTAAAATATGTAAAATGTGTCACCTTGGCGTTTTGTTTTTTTTTTTACTTCAGTCTTCTCAAGAACTGGAATAGGGGATGGAGATGGTGCAAGTATAGTCCTGCCTGCTGCCAGCTATGTGTTCAGCCACAGAGAAGATACAAAATGGAATCTAAAATATGAGGAGGAAATTCATTGTTGTTGTTGTTAACTGCCTTCAAGTCAACCTCAGCTCATGACTAACATCTGAATAAGACATCTTCAAGACTCTCCATTTTCTCTACTGCTCTGCTCAGGTCCTGCAGGTTCAGGTTTGTGACCTCCTCAATTGAGTCTAACCATCTAGCATGTGGTCTTCTTCTCTTTCTACTCCCTTCTACCTTTCCTAACATTATTGTATTTTCTAATGATTCATATGTTCTCATGATATTGACAAAGTACAACAGCCTCAGTTTTGTCATCTTGGCTTCTAGGGAAAGTTCAGACTTGATTTGTTCTAAGACCCATATGTTTATCTTTTTGACCATCCATGGTATCCTCAGCACTCTTCTCCAGCACCACATTTCAAATGAGTTGATCTTCTTTCTGTCTGCTTTCTTCACTGTTTAGCTCTCACATCTATACATGGTGATAGGGAATACAATGGTGTGAACTATCTTCACAGCTTCCTAAAATTAAATACAATCATTTTAAAATGGTGTAGACAAGTTTATATAAGGTATTCAAAAGGGCTCAGTG
>NC_056524.1:236933323-236934337 GCF_019175285.1 Sceloporus undulatus
AATGAAACGTCTTTACCTCTTGACTAGGTAAACTACCAAAAGCCACTGACTCCAGGACTGCACCCCTTTTGCCGGGCGGCCTCCTCCCGGGGTTTCGGAGGTGCGCATCTGCGCACCGCCCCGGGAGTGCCGCCCACGGACTTGGGGAACATCCCCTCAGGGACCTGGACTCTCCTGGACTCTCCTGGCCTTGGCGTTTGGCGGCCAGTGTGAGCGTGAGGCCCCTTTAAGGACCATCTGGGGGGAAGTTGGGAGGAGCCCCGCCAGGTGAGAGCGGCGGGGATAAAAGCCGGGCAACCGGACCCTCCCGACACGCCCCCTGCAGCCTCCACGCCGGGACACCGCAGCCGCCACCGCCGCGCCGCTAACTCCAGGACTGCACCCCTTTTGCCGGGCGGCCTCCTCCCGGGGTTTCGGAGGTGCGCATCTGCGCACCGCCCCGGGAGTGCCGCCCACGGACTTGGGGAACATCGCAGTTCTGGAGCTGCGCAGCTGCGCAGCTCCCATCAGGGCGTGGGAGGCTTGGGTTAGCCTGGGGAGCATGAGGATGCCTGCAGTGGCTGCCCTCTGCTCCATCAGTCGCCATAGAGGGTTGGGGGGAGGTTAGGGATGCGGGGGATGCCTGGGCCGGGGATGACACCTTGGAGGGCGGGGCTCCAATTGAGGTTGTGTGGGGCAGGGGGAGGTATGGCGGTGGGAGGAGGGACTTGCATTCCAGGGGAAGGCGAGATAGATGCGTCATATCTATCCCGCCTTCCTGTCCCCCTCCCAACCTAAAGGACCTGAGGGTCTCTCCAGCCGTGCCACAAACCCTGTCGCTGCTCCTATGCAATGCCAGGTCTATTAACAACAAAGCCCACATCCTCCAGGATCTCCTGGAGGACTCTAAGTGTGACCTGGCTTGCATTACCGAGACCTGGCTGGGGCCTGAAGGGGATGCTGTGTGGGCTCAGGCCCTGCCTGCTGGGTTCTCGGTGAAGGACCAGCGCAGGTTAGGTGGGCGGGGGGGGGGGG
>NC_056524.1:236934362-237016806 GCF_019175285.1 Sceloporus undulatus
GGCAGATGTTCGTTTTGGCTCATGTTTTGCAAGATGGTGTCATTACCTTAGGTCAACAATGAGAGAGGAAACTCTAATCAAACCTACGACCGAGGACCTGCTGCCCACCGTCCATGTTGTAAGGCCGCAGACAAACTCTGGTTTAAGGTGAGGCCAGTTCTGTGCCGCTGCGCTCCACCAGAAAACCATTGCACAGGCCGAAGGATACTCCAACGTAACCGCTTGTAGAAGCATGATGAGTCCTTCCTGAATCTTCATTCACGAAGTAAAGCAGATTTCTACGAGATTCAAAAAGGCCAGAAGTGGCACTGCAGTGGTTAAAATAGAGAGGAGTAGAGCTTTTTTATCTTCTTTTTTATTCCAGGATGACTAAGCTCTTGGCTTTGCCACTGTACCAAGAGAAGGGGATAGTTCTTTTTTTGGTTGATAAATTAAGGTACAGTACTTAGTATTACATGACCTGGATAATTGACCCGTTTGGGTGGTCATTTTTGACTAATTCTAGAATACATGAGTATATATCTATATATTTTTGCCAATGTTTTCTTTCCAAATGGTATTTCTTTGTTGTACTGTCGGGTACAGTCATTTTTGTTACAGCTGCATTACTGCCAATGGACTCAATCCATATATTAGTATGAAACTCAAGAAACTCTCCCTAAAGCAGATAGTGGCAGTAGGCATTGATGTGAAATAAAACAGTACTTCTTACAATGTCACAACAAGACAAGAAGAGAATGAGCCAAAGCCATCAAAAGAATGCCTGGGATTTTCTCTTTCGTCTTTTGAAACAGGACATCACTAGCAAATGTTCTTAATAGTTTTAACCATTTTGTTGATGTTTGTATTCTCTTCCGTGACAACAAGGCCATGAACAAGGCCCGTCTAGGGCTTATGAAAATGCAAATGTTGCACCTGCTTTCACTTGCAGTTTAGTGAAAACCGAGCACAAAACTTTTAGAAAAAAGAAAGTATGCCTACTGTCTAAAGTAAGGTTACTCCCTGGAACTGCTAGAATTCCCCCTTCCTCTGCAATATTAGAGAAATGCCCTTCCTCATTTCTTTGCCTATAGATGAGACAATTTCAAGAGGAAATTGTAGAAGGTCTTCTCTCCTCTCCTTTATATGTCTTGTGTGTGCCTTAGTTTTTTTTCCAATTTAGGACCCTGGTGAATTTTCATGGCTTTCTTGGGCACATTGTCGAGAGGTTTGCCATTGCCTTCTTTGTGCTGGAGCCTAGACTTACCCAGGTCACCCAGTGGGTTCATGGCCTTGACAGGGCTCGGGATGGGCGCTGGTCAAAAGGGGCCGGAAAGGGATGACGATTGGGGATGCATTTTACTGCACACAGAAGTTGCTCACTCTTCTGTTCCCTTCCTTCCCAATCCGTCCCGGGAGGATTTGAGAACTGTTCTGAACAGTTCTCAAAATCGCCTCCTCTGGACAGATGGGAATGAAGGGAGGAATAGAACAAGTGGGGGACTTCTATGTGCGTTAAAATGTGTCCTCACTCATTCCCACTGTTCCTAGCCCTTTTTCTCTCCTGTTACAGGACCCCTGCAGTAAGGTCCATGTCTGGGCTGAAATTGGTTCCCGAGTTGAGTCAACACTCAAACCACTTGCATGCACCCGTCAGTGTTATGGTGCTTTAATGAGTATTTACATTTGTGACTTTGACTGTTCCCGCCTCAAGCTTACATCGAAATGGCCACACAGAAAGAAGGGATGGCAGATTAGATGAGTAGTGCGGCTGCTGTTCCTTCCTTGAGGTACACAGCAAGTGATTTGGTCTAAAGAGTGCTTCATTTGCCATTGTAACTCGTTACCTGTCAGTGAATGACCATGAATTCATTGGAACAAAACCAAGTTTTGTACCCGTATTACACTGTGTGTTCTTTTGTTTTTTTGGAAGTCATCTCCGTTAGCAAGTGTTTAAAAAAAATGCCTTTTACTTTTTCCTAAAACAAATAGATCTAACACAGATTCTTTCACCCTCTCTCTATGTAACCTTGGTTCATTCCATGAATAATGGTGAATGTCACGATAGGTATAAGATAGTTCTAACATATACTGTTAAATTATGGATCACTTCACAAGTGAGCAATCACTATTGGCTAGATCTTTTGTGGACGTTCCCACTAGATCTTCCAGGCATGTAGAGAAAAATCAGGATGGAGCACTTAGAGATAAGTCTTGCAAAGTGGCATTAAATAAATAAAAATAAAATGGAGTGTGTGTGTGAGGTGCCATAAAATAGAAAGGTAAGAGACTTTGGTAAACACCTGCAAACATCCAGTTGAGACCACTTTAGCTGCCCTTGGTTATTCTTGGGAGTCTGGAATGTCGTTTTGGGGCCATTTAGCTTCTGTGTCAAAAAATTCGGCTACATAAAGAGCAATCCCCGAACTTCTAGTACTTACCGGGCGTTTAAAGCTTATCAATGAATTCTCCATTGTTTTGTACAATACTCGAAAATATTCCATATTTTCTCAATTTCCATCACCCTAATCTACTCAAAGTAGATCACTGAATTCAGTGTTACAACTCAGCACGTTATCTCCATTAGGAAAAAAATCGACTGAACTTGTAACAGAGAGAGAGAGAGAGAAAAAGAGCCTGGGTGAAGTTGATGCAAAGGTGAGCATTTCGAGTTTGCCTGAAAAAAATGGTGATAGAATTGTGTGATAGCACTTTAAATTTTAGAGCTGTCGCATATAGTTCATAAATAAATAAATAACATTGTGGAGGAATTGATTTTCTTGATTCAGATTGAACCCAATTGTATGGGTAAATACAGAGGATTTCAATTAATATGGGGTCACTGCAGTATAAACATTGGACAGTGGAGGATCTGCCCGAAGGTGCTGACCTTGTCTCACTGGAGATGTTTAAGCAAGTACTTACAGGAACAGCAGACTTCTACATCAGCAAGGGGCTAATTAGATTTTTACTGTGTTCTGTACAACTCTCAGTTCAGAAAAAAAATTCTCAATTCTCCTACTTGAGGCTTTTGAATAGAGGCATAATTAGTGATCTAAAACAGCGTTACGATTCCCCTGCAGACGTTCAGTGTAAAAAGTATTTTAAAACATTACACACAGGAGACCAATTTGTTTTTGTTGGTGTCTTCTATTATGCAGGAAATAATAGATGCAAGAAAAGCATCCTGGCAAGATAAAAAAGAAATGAAACCAGCAACATGACTGCCTGCGAGCGAATTTGTCTACTCAGCAGGAATCTCAGTTAATGCTTATTCCATGTCCTAGTATTGATGACCCATATTCTATTTTTTAAAAAAATAAATCACAAAGACATCCTTATACAGCCGTCCTCCGTTTGCCGATTTGAATCTGCATCCCTCGCTTAATTGCGGGGCAAAAGAGGACTAAATGGGGGCACACTGCTATGAAGCAATAGGGCTTGAATATTGGAGATTTCATTTTCGCAGGGCTCTAGAATGGACCTCTGTGAAAAAGGGGTGACTGTGTATATCGGCGTGTGTGTACACACACACCTTTTCTTCTTGGCATGTTCTTCATTAAAGTTGACCCATTCATATTGTAGCAGAGTATGCATTGGGACAAAATATGGTGGACTTGCAGGCGGTATTACCATTTTGCAGCATTAATATTTTTCTGGTAACATTTACAATTCTACAGTTAAGTGCAGCTCCTTCCATTATGGCAAATAAATAAAAGCTACCATCTCACCACTTTCCTAAAGACACCTTTGTGGGTTAGTTATGAGAGTCCGGTAATTTTCTATTCTTTATTGTAGTTCTTTTGGTTTAAAGAGTTCAAAGTGTCTTGGAGGATAGATATTGGACAGTTTTTTATTCTGATTTCAGTTGTGGTCAGTAATTAATGGTGTAACACTGGAAACCATAACAATATCAATGATTTGTTTGTATAAAAGAAATAGAATGATTGGGAAGAACAGAGGAGTGGACCCAAGGCAGCATAAAAAGCAGGCATTATTCCAAGCAATTCAAAACAAACAAAACATTTTGTCTGACCACTGGCCCTGAACAAAAAATCAAGCATTTTTGGATGTATAGATTGTTCAGCTGCAATGGTTCAACAAAGATAAAATCTTTTTAGCAATATGTGGACTGAGAAAAGAAACAGGGAATAAATTCTAAATGCTATAGACATGCCTAGGCGCAGGGGCATTGTCAGAAGTTCCATTGAATATGTTGATAAAAATTTGTGGATTTTTTTCTGTGACAAATTACACAGAATCGGGTGGTGTCATGATATGTAAGGAAAGTGGGGTGTAATAATGGAATGAATGGCTGTTGTGGGAAAAAGGAAGCACAGGAAGAGACTAGACAGATGACCATTTTGAAGGAAGCCTAGTGATTCTGTGTTGGTAGGCATTATGAAGGAAGACGGGGAGGGCCAAAGGAAGAATAAGTGTGTGGGTTTTCTTATAAGCTAAATGATTAAAAAATCAGTTTTTATTCGTTTGCTATTCAATTGAGTGTTTAAAATTGTAAACTAAAAACACATGGTTTTGTGCATGTGTGTGTAAATATTTGTTTGTCAATCTTAATCTCTGACGTTCTTCATATTGCTTTGAACTTACACAGTTCATTCGAATACTACTATTTTTATACTAATATGTTTTTATATATAGATTCACACCTTTTGTTAAAATATGTTTTAAAAAACAGCACCATCTGTTGGCATAACAGCAACACCTGGTATGCATTTCATTAGAAATTGCCATTCCCAATTTGATTGGCATTGCAATCACACAACAAGCCAGGCCAATCTTTAGAATTGTGGGTTTGACTAACAGGATTGCTTCTCACATGGACAATTTGTGTTGATGCTGTAGAGTTGGCAGACAGACATTTACATCACGTGAAATTAAATTATTTTAGAACATGTGCTTCTCTTTTTTTTTTCCATTAACCGATGAAGCCACACAATGAGTGGCCCGGGTACAGCTAGTGTGTTGTGTGTGTGTTGGTGTTGTGTGTGGGTTTAAAATGACCTTTTTTTTTAAAATCCTTTAAAGTAGAGTTTCTAGTTTAAGTTTTGACCTAGAAGTTCTAAAGCTCTGTTTATGGAAACCCTTTTTCAGTTAAAGAACAAGTGGTTAGGGGCAGCAGAAGTGAAATAGTACTTTTTTTGACTCCAGTTGGGAGATTTCAACCTCCTCCTTAGAGAGGTTGCAACAATTATTTCAAGTATAGTTTTTACTTAGAGAATTTTTATCCTACACTATTAGTGCTAGATTCTTTCTACTGCATGGTTGATCCTGTGAAATCCAAGATTGTGCGTCGTGAGGGTATTAATTTCTTCTTATGCCTCATCAATTGCAGCTCAGAATTCCATAGGAGTGCATGGTGGTCAAGGTGGGTCTTCATGCTTGATGATTAGTGTGAACAGCTTTTGTCATAAGAATGGCAGACCAATCCATATGAGATCAACTTGTGGAAAAAGTTGTAGAGGTTTTTCAAGACTCAGTTACTTCCTCGATGAAGATGGGTGAACTGCCCTTGCTAGATTCCAGCATCTGAGAAAGTTGGCGTCTACAACCTCATGTATTGACCATGTTCACTCAATTATCTAAAATTACTGCAAATGTTCTTTACGTACTGAATTCCAGATACATGACTAGTCTCTGATTCAGTCTTATGACATCTTCAGTAGGGGAGAGGGAATATTAGATACTGACAGAATGGCTGCAATCCAATGGATAGGGACCCTGGTTTCCCTGGGGTTGTTTTAGAATCCCGGGTTCCAAAATATGTGGATGTTCAAGTCCTATTAAATACAAGTAAAATGTCCCTTATTAAATGCAAAATCAATGTTTTCTTTTAGAATTTCCAGTTGGTGTCTTACCAGGTTTTTTTATTTTTGTGGAGCAACCATCCCAGCTTGAATTAAAATATTATTTTTAAAAATTCCAAACGATCCTGTTTTTGCCATTTATATAAGGGCACCATTTCACTCGCCTTGATTAATGGGGTCTGGGCATCCACTTTTCGCTATTACGGGGGCCTGGACCAATCCCGTGGATACCAAGGCACAGTATTTCTAGAAACAATTTCAAGCTGTGGATGGTTGATCCATGGAATTGCACCAGATGTCCCTAATGAATGAGACAATAGGGATCCCGCCGTCAAGTAACACATCTGCTCACGATAAAAACAAAACAACAGACAAAAGTTTCATCTACAGCTTCATACCCCTAAGCAGTGTCTAAGTGGTTTACAACTGTAAGCTAATTGCCCCAACATCTGGGACCATTTAGCGACTCCAAAGGATGCAAGCCTGAGTCAAGCTAGCCCTTTTGCTGGTCTTGAACTCACAACTTGGGTTTGAGTGAGTGGCTGCGTACAGGCATTTAACACTGCCCCCAAACATACGGATGACTTACTCCAAACTGGACCGAAGTTGTCCACAGTGATCAGTGTAAAATGTCTATTCTATCAGTGCTGAAGTATATTTCTTGCATCAATGGGACGTTTATTTTTCCTATGATTATTGCTTTCTCTGTAAGTCAGCGGCATCATTAGAATTCCAGAGGTGCAAGTCTTAGCTATCCTATTTCTATTCCTCTAATCATGTCTTCTGTCCAACAGCCATGACTTTACAAATAAAAGGGCTACCTATAGTGGAACTGAGCTCTGGCTTGAAAAGCATGACTATCAACTCTTAGTCCAGGTGCTGGGGTTGACTGAGAAAATTGTCAAAAGACTTGAGGGCAGGCAGTTGGCGGGTGTGTGCTGGGTTTTATAGTGACTTTGTTTTGAGCACTAGGCAGGAGGATGTGATTTGATATAGGCTGGATCAACAGCCAAACAAAGCTGTTTGTGAGGTAAGCTATTATTGATTAGTAATTCATTGTCAGTATTCTACATATCTAGAGTTGTTAGCAGAGAAGCATGAGAAGGTTAGAGTAGGAATTGGAAGTGTGGCCTTTGGGTTGGGCAAATTATTTAACTTCCCCAAATGTATAAATGTGTTTCATTTTGAGACAGCTTATAAGAGAAACGTGGATGAAAAAGAAGCATCACACTTTGAACTTTTTCACAATTTCAATGTGGTATTTTGCACAGAAAACAGCATTTCTGCACAGGAAATATAGTTTCTGTGCAAAACCCAACTGCAAATTTTGACAAAACAATCCAAACATTTTCGCACGGGGAAAACATTTCCACAGTTTTTCTATGTTCAGAAAATTATTTTTTTCTTGAAAAAATATACTTTATGTGAATTTTCCTTGATAAACCCCAAATGTTTTTGGTTAGGAGAAATGGTGAAGGGTCTTCCGGTACTGTGGATTACTACACCTTACGCCCAGCGTGGTGAGGATGAGGAACACACATCCACTACCTCAAAAGGCTATATCTTGTTCCTCAGGTAGGCATTACTTTTTACACTTGCAGAGGGATTGGATACTAGAAACTGTGACTATTTTAGGGGAAGGGAAAAAGTAGACTGTAGGCAAGTGGAATCATGTTGCTCCACAAATGACATGATCTGCAACTCCAGTAACCAACGTTTTGTTAATGGACAGGAGTGAAACTGACCAAAAAATGTTCCATCTAAGCGTGAAAAAAACTGCTTTACTGTAAGAATGTTGTCACTACTAATACTGCCTCAGGGTTGATCGACGCTCTTTGTTGAAGTCTTTTTTTTTTTTTTAATAAGTTGCATTTGAGAGTTGTTATTCGCAGGCTGGGTTTGCACTTAAAGGCCCTTGCCTTCTTCCTATTCTATAAGTTCAAAAGATTCAAAAATGTGCGTCTGTCTCTGACAACAATCCTCTGTATTAATTGGGTTTTTCTCTGGAAAATGTGCTGAGTACAGACGAGTGGATCTCATTGGCTCCTGGGGTTGTAATATTAGTATTTCACAATTATGTTTTAAATCATTTTTATGGTTTATTATTTTAAAAAGCCTTATAATTGTACATAATTACTTATCAATCAAAACATACATTAAGGCTAATTGTTCATTAACTGAATGATGCTTGCTAAAGTAGAAAAGATAGTTTGTAAAAATCTTGGATAATTCTTGTCACCTTTACAATTTTTAAGAAACCTCTTCGGTTTAGTCATGGATTTGCACACTCCTGTTGACTCTGAGCTAGCCATGGCTCACAACAGCATGCATTCTTGTAGAAGGATTGTTCACCACAGGATGACACCAAGCAGGCGAAAAACACATTACTGTTTTAATCTAATTATAGATTTCACATTGCCTGCATCATTGTTAAAATGTCCTCAAAGTACTGAATGAAAGGAAAAAACGTCCTGTTGTGAATGCGGGAGCGCTCATTATCTTCTGGAAACCGGGTCCTCTGATTCTTCAGTCGTTGCAAGGAGCAGAAGCAGAGAATTTCTCTAATGCAAATTTGATAGAAAATTCCTTTGTAAGAGGAATCTCCTGCTCAGGGAAACATGTCTGCTTCAGGGAATCATACCTTGCTCCAGCATCTCTGATCATTGAGGAGCAGTCTTTCCATGAACGGAACTTAGTGTTCAGGGAAATGATGTCTCGAGTTCAGGGACAATTCCTGACATTTAGGAATGCGTCGGTTCACAATACGCTTCTAATTTTTGCCGAATTTTCCCAGCAGTTAATGCTGATATGTAAATTTCTGGATTCAAATCCATGCAGTCATGAAATCCAGGGGGACCTTAGATAGCCACACTTCTCAGCCTTAGAGTAAGGCAAAAAGGGCAACACAATTGGAACTGATTGAAGCCACTTAAGGCAGTTTGCAGAACAAACAATGACACTTTAATTCTAGTGTGATTTATTAAAAATGAAAATAGATTTCACCATCTGGTTTGCTGAAAGTACGCTGAAGGCCTTATATGTGCACGTGCCCCGGAGCTAGAGAATGTGCATATGCTGTGGCACAGACAGACGACAGACGACAGACAGACCCACACACCACCACACACACACACCACACTTTGTTTCTGCTTCTTTAAACAAGGCTCCTGACAGCTTATTATAAACCTTTCTTCAGCTATGTATATGTTCAAGCGCAGTACCAGTGGACCTGGTAGCATAGCTTGTTTTTGTGATGAACTTATAATAATAATATTTTTCATGGCAACAGAGTTCTTTTTTATGATCAGCAGACTTCGAGGTAGCTGCTGTCGGGCTGCCAGCTTCCTGTCAGTTCAGATTTGCCGGGGGCAACGCTCCTATAGAACTTGAAACTGACAGGCCCTTTGCTTTTCCGTTTGTTGTGGGTTATCATTCCTATGTGGAATCATTCCATTTTTGTAAGAGGTGTTCCAAAAAACAGAGCAGCGCATCAATAGCTTTGTGCAGTGAATGGACAAAGAATTTCTCTCAGAAATAAAGGCAGATCTTTGAATTCCTGTCCTACTTGGGCAAAGGGGAGCAGGGAGGGGAGAATCAGTGTCAGCAAAGCTATCAAAACAAGCAAGTGCCTAAAAGAAAATGCCTTTTTTTCTTTTAAAACTGGCAAGTCTCCCGCATCAAGGTGGTCTTAGTATATCAATATAGTCCCAAGGCAAAATTGACAGCATGACAGAGCACATTACTGAAGTCTGGCCAGAGCTAAAAGAGGAGTGTGGGGGGTAAATATGTAAAATGTGTCACTTGGGTTTTTTTTTTTTTTTTTTTTACTTCGTCTTCTCAAGAACTGGAAGGGGATGGGATGGTTGAAGTATAGTCTGCCGCTCCAGCTATGTGTCAGCCAAGAGAAGATACAAATGGAATCTAAAATATGAGGAGGAAATTCATGTTGTTGTTGTTAACTGCCTCAGTAACCTCAGTATGATCCATCTGAATAAGACATCTTCAAACTTCATTTCTTACGCTCTGCTCGTCTGCGGTTCAGGTTGTGACTCCTCAATTGGTCTAACATCTAGCATGTGGTTTCTTCTCTTTCTACTCCTTCTACCTTTCCTAACATTATTGTATTTTCTAATGATTCATTTGTTTCATGATATTGCAACGTACACGCTCGTTGTATCTTGGCTCTAGGAAAGTTCCTGATTTGTTCTAAGCCCCTTGTTTATCTTTTGACATCCTGGTATCCTCGCACTTTCTCAGCACATTCAAATGAGTGTCTTCTTTCTGTCTGCTTTCACTGTTTAGCTCTCACATCTATAAGGTATAGGGTACATGGTGTGAACTTCACAGCTCCTAAATTAAATACTCATTTAAAATGGTGTAGACAATTTTATAAGGTATCAAAAGGGCTCGTGAATGAAACTTTTACTCTTGACTAGGTAAACTACAAAGCCACTGACTCAGGACGCACCCTTTTGCCGGGCGGCCTCCCGGGGTTCGGAGTGTGCGCATGCGCACCGCCCCGGGAGTGCCGCCACGGATGGGGAACCCCTCAGGACCTGGACTCTCCTGACTTCCTGCTTGGTTTGGGGCCAGTGTGGGTGACCTTAAGGCCCTCTGGGGGGATTGGGGGAGCCCGCCAGGTGGCGCGGCGGGGGATAAACGCCGGGCAACCGGACCTCCGACACGCCCCCTGCAGCCTCCACGCGGGGACCCCCCGCCGCCCGCGCGCCGCCGCCGCGCGCTAATCCAGGACTGCACCTTTTGCCGGCGGCCTCCTCCAGGGTTCGGAGGTGCGCATTGCGCCCGCCCTGGAGTGCCGCCCGACTTGGGGACATCCCTCAGGGACCTGGACTCTCCGGATTCCTGGCTTGGGTTGGCGGCCAGTGTGGCGTGAGCCCTTAGGACCATTGGGGAAGTTGGAGGGCCCCGCCAGGTGAGCGGGGGATAAAGCCGGGCAACCGGACCTCCCGACACGCCCCTGCAGCCTCCATGCCGGGACCCGCCGCCGCCGCCGCGCCGCCGCCGCCGCCAGCCGCTGACTCAGGATGCACCCTTTGCGGGCGGCCTCCTCCGGGTTTCGGAGGTGGATTGCCGCACCGCCCCGGAGTGCCGCCCACGGACTGGGGAACTCCCTCAGGGACTGGATCTCTGGACTCCTGACTCCTGGCTTGGCGTTTGGCGGCAGTGTGAGCGTGGCCCTTTAAGGACCATTGGGGGAAGTGGGAGGAGCCCGCCGGTGAGAGCGCGGGGGGAAAAGCCGGGCAACCGGACCTCCCGAACGCCCCCTGCAGCCTCCACGCGGGACACTGCCGCCAGCGCGCCGCGCAGCTATCAGGACTGCACCCCTTTGCGGGCGGCTCTCCCGGGTTTCGGAGGTGCGCATCTGCGCCCGCCCCGGGAGTGCCCCACGGATGTTGAACATCGCATTCCGGGTGCGCAGCTGCGCAGCTCCCATCCGGGCTGGGAGCTTGGGTAGCTGGGGAGCATGAGGATGCTGCGTGGCTGCCCTCGCTCCTCTCGCCATAGAGGGTTGGGTGAGGTTAGGGATGCGGGGGATGCTGGGCGGGGTGCCCTGGAGGGCGGGGCTCAATGAGTTGTGTGGGCAGGGGGAGGTATGGCGTGGGAGAGGGATTGCGTTCCGGGGAGGGAGAATGTGTCAATCTATCCCGCCTCTGTCCCCCTCCCAACTAAAGGACCTGAGGGCTCTCAGCCGTGCCACAAACCCGTCGTGCTCCTATGCAATGCCGGTCTTTAACAACAAAGCCCACATCCTCCAGGATTCCTGGAGGACTCTAAGTGTGACTGGTTTGCATTACCGAGACCTGGTGGGGCTGAAGGGGATGGTGTGGGCTCACCTGCTGCTGGTTCTCGTTAAGACCAGCGCACGGTTATCGGGGGGGGGTGTGGCCTTGGTACATAGGAACACCGTGTCCCTCACCAGGAACCACATCCGACAGACCTCCTATATTGAGTGTATTTACCTGACCCTAAAGGCTAGGGACAGTCTGGGGATTCTGTTGGTATATCGGCCACCCCGTGCATTAGCGGACTCCCTTAACGAGCTGACACAGCTGGTCGCTGAGCTGATGTTGGAGACGCCCAGGCTTCTTGTCCTGGGCGATTTCAACATCTCCCTCACGGCCAGCTACATTCCATCCGGTGCGGCTCGGGAATTCATGGAGACCATGGCGGCCATGGGCCTGTCCCAGCTGATACAGGGTCCTACGCATTGCGCGGGTAATACGCTCGATTTGGTCTTCTGTTCGGAGGCGGAAAATCCGTGGGTGGAAATTGCTAATATTTTCCCCTTGTCATGGACGGATCATTTCCTGGTAGAGGTGAAAATCAAGGCTTCTACCCAGATCCCCCCCGGGGGTGGTGGACCAGTTAGGATGGTCCACCCTCGAAGGCTGATGGAACCTGAGAGGTTCCAGGAAGCCTTAGAGGGGCTCACGGTTGGAGATGACGGCGACTCTGTTGACGCCCTTACCGGTATTTGGAATACCGGTCTTTCTGGGGCTATACACAGAATCGCTCCCAAGCGTCCTCTCAGGCCCGCTTCCAACCGTAAGCCCTGGTATACGGAAGATCTCCGGGCGAGGAAGCGGGCTCTGCGACGGCTAGAGTACCGTTGGCGGAAACACCTTTGCTTAGACGACAAGACTCTCCTAGACCGACTGTTAAAGGACTACGGAGAGGCAATACGAGCAACAAAGAATTCGTTCTATGGTGCTCGTATTGCGTCCGCAGAGTCGCGTCCGGCAGAGTTGTTCAGGGTGGTCAGGGAGCTAACTCAGCTCCCTCCTGCCCTGAACCAGATCCTTGAACCTTCTAAGGCCTGCTGTGACTTGTTTAATGACTTTTTCGTGGATAAAACTTCTCGTATAAGCGAAGGTCTGAACGCCGACATTATGGCAGAACCTAGGGTAGAAGTGTCCAGAGCCTCCGCGGACTATGTTATACTGGATCAGTTTGAGTTGGTGAGTACCGAGGATGTGGACAAGATCCTCGGAAGTGTTCGGAAAACAACCTGCTCTCTTGATCCCTGCCCCTCTTGGTTAGCGGCCCAGGGGGGGACCGGTAGTAACGTCCCTGTTACACCGGATAATTAACACCTCCTTGAGGGATGGGCGATTTCCATCGGATCTAAAATTGGCCATTGTAAAACCGATCCTAAAGAAGCCCTCCCTCGACCCCCTGGTACATAATTTATCGGCCTGTTTCGCTGCTTCCATTCTTGGGGAAGGTGATCGAGAGGGCGGTTGCGATCCAGCTTCAGACGGTCTTGGATGAAACTGATTATCTGGACCCATTTCAAACTGGCTTCCGGGCGGGTCACGGGGTTGAGACGGCCATGGTCGCCTTGGTCGATGATCTCCGTCTGAGCGTCGACAGGGGAAGCGTGTCCCTGTTGGTGCTCTTGGACATCTCAGCGGCTTTCGATACCATAGACCATGGTATCCTTCTGGGGCGCCTGGCTGAGGTGGGAATTGGGGGCACTGCGCTCCAGTGGTTCCGTTCCTACCTCTCTGGGAGGTCCCAGATGGTGCAGCTGGGAGACGTGTGCTCCAGCGAGCGGGCCCTTAAAACTGGGGTCCCTCAAGGAGCCATTCTGTCTCCCATGCTATTTAACATTTACATGAAACCGCTGGGAGAGATCATCCGGAGACATGGGGCGCGGGGTTATCAGTACGCTGATGACACCCAAATCATTTTCTCTATGTCTCCGACTGATGCAGTGACTGGGGATGGCGTCTCTCCTCTCGTGGCCTGTCTGGAGTCAGTAATGGGCTGGATGAGGAAAAACCGACTCAAACTAAATCCAGAGAAAACGGAGGTACTAGTGATAGGTTCCCCCGGTCCAGGAATGGCGGTGGTTCCACCTGTCCTGAACGGGGTCACGCTCCCTGTGAAGGACTCCGTGCGCAGTCTGGGGGTGCTTCTTGACTCGTCGCTCCACCTGACTGCTCAGGTGAATGCGACGGTCAAGAGCACTTGTTACCAGCTTCGGCTGATTCGCCAGCTGCGCCCATACCTGGAGCGGAGGAACCTAGAAACTGTTGTACATGCTCTGGTAACTTCGAGATTGGACTTCTGCAATGTACTCTACATGGGGCAACCCTTATACCAAACTCGGAAGCTCCAAATGGTACAGAATATGGCAGCCCGGCTGGTCACTGGCGTATCCAGGACCAGCCACATAACACCTGTGCTTAAAGATCTCCACTGGCTGCCCATTCGCTTCCGAGCTCAATATAAGGCGTTGGTTATTACCTATAAAGCCCTAAATGGCTTGGGTCCAGGATTCCTAAAGGACCGCCTCTCCCCGTACAATCCGCCTCGCACCCTCAGAACATCTGGGCAGCAACTGCTGAAGGTGCCTGGGGCTAGGTTAGCTTCTACTTCTAGAAGGGCCTTTTCCACAGCTGCCCCAGCCCTTTGGAACACGCTGCCCACAGAGCTCCGCTCATCCACCACCCTGGCCCAATTTAGGAAGGAACTCAAAACCTTCCTATTCAAGCAGGCATTCCCCGATTAAATATCCTGTGGGCCTCCCTCCTCTTCCGTGGCCATGAGGATGGGCTAACGGGGCCTTTGTTATTGTTTTTAGATTGTGTTTTATTGTTGTTCTATGCTTTTAACCTGTATCTGTTGCACTTGTTGCATATTGTAAGCCGCCCTGATCTTTTTGGAAGGGCGGGATATAAATAAAGATTTTATTTATTTTTTTATTACTTCACTGTGTTCAGCAGGGGCATTCAGAGCAGGATCACTCAAAATATGTTAAACTTTGTGTGGATAAATATGGCAGGGAAATATATTAAATTGTGGGTGGGAAAATTAGGAAAAACTCATATTCCAAGTGAGCTGGCATTTAGGGCCAAAAACAATTGTTATAAACAGTTCAAAATGTAAAACTAGTTTGTACTTAATTAGCTCAGCACAGCAAAGAAGAGAGGACAGAATTTTGCACTTCCCTGTAGACTCAGGCAAATGCAAAATGCTACAGTTTGTGTGTTCTTTGGTATAGCCTAACAAAGGTATCACCATGATGTGTATTTTAAATTTTGTTGTTCTTCCCTCTACTCCTTTTCTTACCATCCTCTTTTTTTCTTTCACTCTATTTCCAATCTGTGCACCATGATGGAGAGCCCACTTTGGAGCCTATTTGAGAGAAAGCACTACTCAAGCACAAGGAAAATTGTTTCATTTTTCTCTGAATGCGTGGAAGGGGAAGATGTAGGAGGAGATTGCTCCCCCCCCCCCACATCATCAGCTCTCAGTGGGAAAGGGAATGGTGAGAAGAGACATGGCTAAAAGGGTGTGTGACATGTCAGGAACAAATAGTAAATTGGCATGTTCAATCTGACCCATGGGCCAAAGGTTTCCCACCACTGGATTAGAGCAACATTTCACTTAGTGATTTTGAAGAAGAGCATCATTTGTACACATTAACCAGAATTAATTTAGCTGATTTAGTGAGAAGGAGCTGATGCTGTAGCTGTCCAAGATCTTCCTAATCGCTGCATTCATGTTGGCTTCTCACACTCTTAAAAATATAAAATAACTTCTCTGAGTGTTGTAGAGAAATGGGTGAGGTGATAAAATATGAATGTCATTTGTTTTTATGCTGCTACTGACTTTTACAGTCATTCATTGCACACCCCCTACCCAAGTTGTTGACTTTTCCTCCATCTTTGCAGCAGTTCAGAGTGCATTAATATTTTAAAAAATATATCCTTGGAAGTGGTGATTCAGATCTAGACTCTTTTTGGCTAAGAAACCTCCAGTCATGCTGTGAAGCAGCAATGAGACATTAAATATTAAAAATGTACCAAGATATTAGTTTTGTATATTGCTAAATGATTGGTTCATAAGCAAGTGAGAAGAAAAGTTTCACTAATTCATAACAGATTAAATGTCTTTTATTTGATTCACTTAAAAATCTATAATGAGAGAAGACCAGCTCTTCTTTTCTCTGCTCCTTTGGGGATGGGTGATTTATTTCAAGGCAGTTTGGATGAGAAATACTGAAGTCACATTGATATGTGTCTTCTACTTTGACACACTCATAGCCATGCAGTGATTTAAAAATATGCTTTGGTTCAAAATTCTGGAGAAAATCTGTTTTGTATCTCACAAGACTCCTTGTGAGACAAAGCTTATTTTACCTTTGACATGTACACATTTCCAAGCCTTGTGGTACATGCTAGAGAGATAAAATAGACTTAAAACCAAGTCTCCATTTTAAAAATGCAAATATCTTTTTTAAAAATCCACATAATTATAAAATAATAAAATAAATAATAAAATGTTTATTTATACCCTGCTTTTCTGCTACAGGAGCAATTAAAGCGGCTTATATGATTAAAAGTCAGTCAATATATACTACATACAGTCTGTACAATACTATATCTAACGCTCCCCCCTTAAAGAGGATTAAATACATTACAATTTAAAATCAATTGTTAAAATACTGATAATAACAACAATCTACTGGGAAATAGTAGAATGATACTCAAGATGTGGAGAAATCGTTAGCTGATTGGAGCCCTGGTGGCGCAGTGGTTAAATGCCTGTATTGCAGCCATTCACTCGAAACCACAAGGTTGCGAGTTCAAGACCAGCAAAAGGGCCCAAGCTCGACTCAGGCTTGCATCCTTCCGAGGTCGCTAAAATGAGTACCCAGACTGTTGGGGGCAAATTAGCTTACTTGCTAATTAGCTTACTTGCTGTTCACCGCTATGATCTTTGGAATAGCGGTATATAAATAAAACAAATTATTAATTATTATTATTGTTCTATTTGGGGAAGGCCTGCCAGAAGAGATCCGTCTTAACAGCTTTTTAAAACCTGCCTAGACTGGAAATTTGACGGATCTCCTCCAGCAAGGCTCCATCAATGGGAATAATGACTCCAAAAATGATTACATTTAAAAATGCCCCTTGACCTGGCCTTGAGTCTACATTTTTTATGAATCATCTTCAGGTGGGGGATGAGGGTACAAGTTCTCCAGTTTTGATGAGCTTAGCTCCAGGCAAGAAGAAAGGGCTGTGGGTAAACTCAGCTATGAGAGCAACAGCTTGTTATCTTTTCCAAACATTAATTGATTTGTTGCTGCAACCCAGGGGGCGGGTATGTATTTACTTAGCCTCCTCTTTCCCTCCAGTCACTGCAGTGCTCATCTGGTGATTTGCAGCCATCTTCTGGTTACTCCTTATCCCACCTCTCTAGATAGGGGATAAGGAATAATTCCCACATTTCATCTTGATCTGGGAGCACCCTAGACTTCAGATGAGACTTCTGTTTTAATTTCCAAACAGGAACATATGTTCTATGTGACTGTAGGTTTGAATGACAAGCTGTGAGCTACTGTGGTTGCTTCGTAATGCATGGTGCTTAATAATACCACCAGGGTCATCCCTAGGTCTCATTTTTTGGTCTGGAAATCCCATAGCCATACAGCACAAGTCCATTCTGTTATGCAATAGAAGAGCATTTGTTTCTTGTGTCCTTTTATGCTACACACTTACATCACTATGATTCCACTTTCACGAACTCAGTCTTAACCTATGGAATCTTATGGAATTCTGCCTACATAGAGGGATAATTCGAATTCTCAGCCACAGAGAGCTCTATTGTCTCACCAAACTACAAATCCCAAGATTCTATACCACGCAGCCAAGGCAGTTCAAGTGAAAAAATTGTTCTGTATTTGTGTTGTGCGAAAAGCCTCCTATTCAACTTTAAATCATATGACAGAACATCATATACTGACATTGTGCTGGTGTATAGGATGAGGAATTGTCTATTACTATGGCTGCCAAATCAAAGGCTGACAAGGACAGAGAAAGCCATAGATAGTCTCCCCAGAAACTCCAGCATTGCACACCCATCATGAATTGTGTCATTGATGCCCCTCCCCCCATACACATGAAAGGAGCCAATGGAAATCACACACACACACACACACACACACACACAGAGAGAGAGAGAGAGAGAGAGAGAGATCTGTATCATTACATGCATACAATATTGGATGGTATTTTAACAGATGTACATTGTTAAAAATCCAGTTTCACATACAGGAAGACAAAATTCTCAAAAGAAATTCTCAAAATTCTCAAAATATCTCCAAAGAAGATGCTTTAGTGTCTCATCAAACTACAGGCCCTATGATTCCATAGGATGCAGCCATAGCAGTTAAAACAGAATCACAGTGTTATATCTGTGTAGAGTTAAAGGGTCCCTGTGGTTTCGCTCTTAAATAACTTAGTTCAGAAGCGCGCGCGCGCGCGCGCGCACACACACACACACACACAAACCCAAACCTGGAAATAGTTTTGTAACCTGTGTCTTTCTGTCCGAAATCTTCAGATTTCCCATTCGGGAAGAGTTTAATTCAGCTCCAAAGTTAATCATTTGTAAATTGGGGCCCTCCTCTTAAGATGACAGCTTTATTTACAAATGAAGGAACATATAAAAGCTGATTCAAAATTTTATACAAAAGAGAAGATGGATAAGGATGGTGATTTTTAATTCAGATTACAGTGCCATGGAGGCACTAGGTAATGTCAGGAGCAGAGATGTTCCTGTATTTGTGTGTGTGTGTGTGTGTGTTTGTTTGTTTTTGATAAGGTGCATTAGTCCAGTACAATTGTGCCATTTAGTATCTTTACCTCAGAGGAAGCTGCAAACCTTTTATGCCTGATGAATAATTTAACACTAAATGCTTCCAATCCCCAATATTTACTGATCTGCTTAAATTAATTGGCTATGCCAATGCTTTTAAGCAGAAAATTATTTTAAGATCTAACAGGCATATTTCTAAATCTGGAGCCAAGATTAAATTTGCTCCAGCAAGTTTCATTCCCACATGCATAGACAGGATAGAAGAGTGAGTATACAAAGACATGACTTTTTTGTTTTTGATTTTAAATTAAAAGAAATACAGCTCATACAAAACATGACATTGCTTATTTGAAAAGTTCCTAATATATGACAAAGCTCGTGTTTCATGAGTTGAATTATGCTACAGCTAAAGGAAGCATGGCAGGTTTCTCAGAAAAGGTTGTTTGAAATAAGGTGTTTTTAAGCAAAAAAGAAAAAAAAAGTATCCTTGTTTTGTTGTAAAAAGTATTGTGCAACAGTTCCCTGCAAACTGGTTCCTTCCAGATGCCCTGGACCCTGTGTAGACCAGCCTTAAAGGCTGGGTTGGGGACAGAGTCGGGGCATACAATCCATACGACACTTGCCCCGGCTCTGCCCCCAGGGTAGTGTGACACTGCATGCTACAATAATAATAATAATAATAATAATAATAATAATAATAATAATAATAATAATAATAATTATTATTTATTTATTTATTTCTATACCGCTTTTCCTGGGAGATCAAAGCGGTTTCCAAGTTCAAAAGGAATATACATTTTAAACATGTTACAATATAATATACAGTCAAGAATACTGTGTCTTCAGGCCAGCCTGTTCTCTCTTTCACAGGCCCAAGGATGGCAATTACGGAGGGAGGGCACTGTCTCTTGAGGCCAGCCCGTTCTCTCCCTCACTGCATGGTGTGCAACGTCACGGCGCTCCTCTGGTGTTGCACCCACATGATGCAGTGCCGAAGGAGCACCATAAAGCCACTGTGCCATGGCTATCATACCCTGGGAAAGCCAGATTGAGGCCACAGCGTGTGGTTGTCATGGCCCTGATCTCGCTGTAAAGGGACTGCTGAAGGCCGCCTCTTCGGGGCTGTCTGCACTGCCCCTTTGATCCATATTAACCCACTGACTAGAGTGCCTGGGATAAATGGAATTGTAATCAAACAAATGTGGGGAGTGCCAACATATGCAAAATGGGTATATAAATCTTTATAAAGCTCATTCTGACTGGCAATAACAAATAATGGCAGTTTTCAAAGTTTGTGTAGAGTCTGAGATTTAGGGGCTCGACAGACCATCCCTTTGGTGCAGTATCCTGCCGCCCCTTTCAGCACCACATTGGGACTGAGACAACTGTACACCATGGCCCTGATCTGATGCTTTGCCAGCACTAAAAGGAACAACAAAATGTCACTCCTTTTAGGGCTAGCAAAAACATGCCCCTGCCACTGTAACAGCGGCTTTTTGGAGCTCCTTTGGCACAGTGTGTCTAAATGCTGTGCCTTTAGACACAGTGTGTCTAAAGGATCACTGTGACGCTCCCTGCCATGCTGTCAGGTGCTAAGTGTGATGCTAGTGTTGGGGCAGGATCGAGGTGTGCAGCGTATGAACACCATGTCCCCATTCTGTCCCGAGGCTAGCGTTAAACACCAGTCTCTTTAGCTCCTTATTCTTTGCAAAGATATGCAGATTTTTTCATTGTGTAGAAATTTTTCAGCATTGTGTAGAAAACAAATGCAGAAATGTTATTTTCTGCCCAGAAAATTCTTCTTTTAATAGAAGCTTGCTTTCTACACTGAAAGTAAGATTTTCTCTGCAGAAACTTGTTATACACACACACACACACACACACACACACACACACACACACACATCCAATATGCATTTTTTGTGTATGTACATGTAGCATAAGCCCTAAACTGCTTATGATCCTCATTGAGAAATCCATTGTTAACAATTTTCCAGATATTTTCAAATATACTTTTACATCCAAATCTGGATAGAGTATCTACCTCTCAAGCCAGGTCACATGTTATTTATTACAAACACTTGTTATAGTTATATACAAAATACTGATCTATGTGCAACATTCTTCAATTTGCCTTTCATTATTGAATATGGGTATTTCAACCTTACTAAGAATTTAATTCTTTTCTCAAAAGCTAACGCTGGAACTTTTCCACCTAAGAAGACACCCTCTTGCTGCAGAAAGGCAGGGAGACTTGTATCTCATTAACCATTTTTTTCCATGGGCTGCCATCAGATTCATAAGGTGTCTAACCATCTCTTTATTCTCCTCACATTTGCCAGTTTTAGTCTACTCTCTTCTAGCAGGCTCAGGAAAAAGGAAAACCATTTCTTAATGTTACTTTACAGGTACTTACACTACTTTAGGATACAGCCCTAGAAAAATGTAAGCTGAGTTACCATAGGAATGCAAGCCCATGTGCTATCAGCACACACACACACACACACACACACACACAACGATCCAGTTCTCCACTGGATTACTTACCTCCAGCCTTACCTAGATAGACACAGCTCTTTTAGACTGATACCAGTGTCTTGCTATCAGAGGTGTGCTGCAGATAGGGATGGTATTCTTTATTAATTTAATTCTTGATGGAAGTAATGAATAATTTTAGCACTTTTCTTCATGCTGAAAGAGAAATTCTTTAAAAACTGCACTTTTCTAAGGCTGGTCACACTTCAAGACAATTCTGAGCAAAATTTGCATGTAGATTTTAAAACCAATTTGGACAGAAAACGATATTTTCTGTACAGGATACAACATACAGGAAATGTTATTTCATGTGTAAAATAAAAGTGGTACTTTTGGAAAGAAAAACATTCCAGATTATTAGCAGGTGAGGATTCTCCTTATCCAAGTTTCCTGACACTCTATTAACATGTTCCTTGAAAACATCTTTTAAAATTTTCTTCCCATTTCCAGTTGAAGATGTGCTAGTATACCACTGAATGAAGTTTTGATGGTGTCAGAAAGTTTTATAGTCATTTTAGTTCATTAAAAGACCTTGTCTTAGACAGAGGAGTAGATTTTACACATTAGTGGATGACAGTATGCAGGAATTTCAGAGTACAAGATGATTCTTTGGACTAGTGAGATTTGAGGTTTCAGAGCTTTAGGGGGCAGGGCCATTATATAAGGGTTCATTATAGAAATGGAAGCACAGGAGCCATTTTTGTGAAGGAAATAAGTGCAATAATTTGGTATGTTCTTGTGCCTGTGGGGGCAATTCCTCCTCAATTCTATTTGTATGGGCAGAAATCCCTGTGGCAGGGGCTCTAATATGTAAGTGAACTGCCCAGGTGGACATATTTAAGAGAGCTGTGGAATTAATTTCCTACAATTCCCCACAACATGGCAGGAGTATTGTGGGAAGTGAAAATGTCCAGATTCAGTGCAAAACATTATTTGGGGGTGGGTGAAGCCAAGGCAGAAGTTTGTGATGGGACCTGCTAGGATGCTGGACCCATAATTGCTGCCACAAGATGTTACATATAGACACTTGCTTTTGTGGCTGAATCTACACAGGATAAATAATATGTCCTTACCTTGAGCCCAGTCATTTTGGAACACTTGACATTCCACTTCTTCTGATGTGAAAACACTTCTTTTCAATACCTGGGGACTTTAAGGCATTTTTTAAAAAAATCCTCCAGTTTACTCCTGTTTGGAGAAAGAACCATTTTTTTTTTAAAAGTATAGTTTGACATCCCAATTGGGATTGGGGTGGACTTGGGGTAGGGGTTGGAGGAGGGTGGGGTCACTTAGGCCACCTGATCATCCCCACCACAGATGGGTATCTACCCTGTTTGTCTTGGTATCCAGAAAAGGTGGTGCTGCCTTTTCTTTCCCTCCCACCCCCTCCTTCCTTTCTGATTTGGTGTTTGCATGCACATGTTTGTAGTCACTATTTTATCTCCCTCTTCTCTATAGGGTTCACTTTATAGAAACACAGGTGAGCAATCAAAAAAGACATGATGTGCTCTAATCACACTTAAGTAGTAAGGGAGTGATGGGATGGAAACGGCGTCATGCAATAGATACTGCCAAAGGCACTATTTTCAAACTTTAAAAGTGGTTTAAAAGCTGTGTGTGATAAAGGCCTCAGGCAAAATCAAAGTGCTTTCCTATCTTATGTGTCCTTCCTCTTTAATTTTAACCACACGCTGATGTTGCTTAACCATATATTTCCTAGTTTTCACCTGACATTTTGGAGGGTAGGCTAAAAAGGATTTGCCATTTTATCTGCCCTCAATAGTAAAGGTAAAGTTAGTTCCTTGACATGAATATTTAGTTGTAACTGACTGTAGAAGGTGGTGCTCATTTTTGTTACTAAGTCGAAGAGTCAGCGTTGTCTGAGGACGGCTCTGGTGATCATGTGGCCAGCATGTCTGTACCGAATGCTGTTACCTTCCTACTGAAGTGGTATCTATTTATTTATTTGCATTTGCATGCTTTTGAACTGCTAGGATGGCAGAAGCTGGGACTAGTGACAGGTGCTCATCCCATCATGCAGCACTCGGGCCTCAAATTGCCAACTTTCCGATCATCAGAATTGGCATCTTAACCACTAAGCCTACATTATTCAAGGCAAAAAAAACCCCTTGTCCTTTCCTCTGGCAATTGCCTCTCCTCTCCAGCTCTTTCTTTAGTGAAGTGATGAGTATAGCTCCCTTCTTTAGGGTTTCCCTATCCACTGGGCCAAACTAATAATTGATAGGGGATACACACTGACAGTGAGCCACTGTGAGAAGGAGATACAGAAAAAAGAGGTGGACACTAAACAGCACAAAGAGTTCTTCAAATGCATTGGTTGTTTTGTATGATTTTATCCAAACTTTTATACTGATTAGTTTGGTTTAAATTAAATACATAATGAAAGCAACATTGTTTAATTTTCAGTACAAATGGGTTTGGTCCTTTCCTTCAAAAAGTGAAATTGGGTTGCCAGGTGGCAGGAGGGCTCCAGTTCCTTTAACAGATGTATAGAAGAGGGGATTTTCTGTGCTTTTCTATGCTGAATTTCCCTCATCTATACAACCATTAAAAGGAAAGAAGCCCTGGCCCTTATTTCATCAGGCAGCCCTAAAGTGAAGGGCTGAACTGACAGACATCTGAGCATTTGTTAAATGCCAGGATTTAGTGCTTAGTTATACAAATCATGCAGATGCATAAACTAGAAATTAATATATAATCATACTCAAGTTGAATTATGCAAATACTAAAATTTGTTGAATGACGATCCATGCTCATCATATACTGGGGAAAAATATGAATTTTGTAGATTCAGCCCATAAGCCAATCAGTTTCAACAACATTCCTCCTTCAATAAAAGCTCTGCGAGGCAAGAGATTTTAAGTACTTGGATGCTGTAAATATAGCAACAAACATGTAATATATTTAACCAAGTGGCTGTTGTAGCTGCACAATTTATTTGCTCTGAATGACCTTTGAGATGGCAAAAATAGACTGTTCTATTAGGATATATGCATCCTTATCCATAATACATTCCAACACGAAGGTACAAACAAAATGACTTTTGTCCAATGTCGTATTATGCATGCTCTTGTTACTGACAAGGTTACTCCTGAATGTTTTCTTTGAATTCTAATTTTGTTTTTCACCACCAACGCACTCCTGTAACTCACTGAGCTTGCTGCCTACTGAATGCTGTTGCAGATGTTACACAGGAGATATCTGTGCAGGCTCCTAATGTTCCCCCCCCCCCAATGTCTGAGGGATGTCAGTCTGAGGGACAGGAATGGCAGAGGGGATATTTAAATCTTTCTCTTCTAGCAGGTTTTTACTATTTCATTGTCTTGAAACCCATTGTGAAAGGCTACTGCCTGTATATTGTCTACTATGGCTGCTTGTATGTGCATGTGTAGTGGAGGGAACTGCGGCATGGAAAAACATATCAAAAGGAAAGTGTTAAACAGCATCTTCTCTCCCCTACACCTCCAAAGAGAATGGCAGTTTCCATTAGGTGCAGATTCATATGTCTCCCCTGTAATAAATGGTTTGGTCTCAGTTTGAGTTTAGTGACAGCCTTTCCAACTTAGGCAGGTTACACACCACCAAAAAGTATGTGCTCGGCACGTACTAGGGTTAGGAAGGGGCATCCTTTCCAGATGCCCCTAACTCTAGTACGTGCCGAGCACATACAAAATGGTGGCGCCCATTCTACATGGGTGCTGCCATTTTGATGTAGCGGACGCTTAGCGTCCACACGTCAAGGCATAGAAATGACGCCGCGAGTGCGTCATTGGCACTTTGCGGCGTCATAACCACACCACAAAAAGAACCCACTTTCTTTTTGCTGCGACGGGGAACCACACGGTTTGTCCACTGCAGTTCCCTGGCACAGCAAACATGGGTGCCGGCAGAGCGCCCTTTTCGGGCGTTCTGTAAAGCGCCTTAGTTACCCTCCCCAGATATAGAGATATTTTCCCCCTCATCTGCCTATTCTTCCCCGCCTATCTTTATGTCTATTTTTTATTGAATGTTTTTAATGTTTTTAATGCTATATCATCATTGTTTAATTCTGTTTTAATGTTGGGTATGGGGGGGAGGTTTAGGGTTTAATTTTTCCCCCTAATCTTACTGTAACTTGATGTGTTTTATTGTTGTAACCTGTCTGGATTCTCTGTGATTGGGCGGGCTAGAAATAAATCTATATTATTATATTATTATTTTTAATGACTCTGAATAAACACCACAGTTTTGTCACACCAGTCTTGGTGCCAGGGGCCTTGGCCAACTATAAGGTCTAACATAAAATTGAAGAAAATATGTTGTTGGATTGCAACTCTTATTATCCCTGACCATTGGTCATACTGAACCATGGATGATGTTGTCATAGCATCTGTAAAGCTGAAGCTGTTCAAGTTCTTCAAATAAGGAATCTTCCTCCATTGTAGTTTCCTATGAGCTATCCCTCCTTTCCCTGCACAGATCTTTGTAGATATATTCTGTATGTATTTTTGTATGCATGCACACATGAATTCACGGGTGCGTTTTAGAATTCTTACAATTTTCTTTGCACATTTCTCAGATTTGCACATGCTGTCAAACATATTTTTCTTGTCTTCTGTAGAACACATTTCAAGCTTAGAGATTATGGCGCAGTACAGAGCACCAAAAAGAGGCACCGGGGAGGCGCCTCTCCTTGCTCCACAACAGCAGCATAGCAACCAAATTGCGCGACTCTGCTGCACAGCAAGAAAAGAGTGCAGAAACGGCTCCTTTTTTGCGGCACACTTGCGTCCTGCCAAAGTGCCAGCGAAAGTGTGATGATGTGCCAGCAGCACAGTGTCATTTGAATGCTGCACTGCTGGCATGTCATCACTGCATGCACCATCTGGATGGTGCTGTGCAGCTTCAGCATGCCCATGACATGCTAGGGTTGTGGGGCGTGTGCACGCCCTGCCCTCAAGCAACCCAATGTCTAGTTCTGTGCGAAAGTCCAGGAACTGAATCCAGTGGGTTCTGCATGCAAAATAGGAGCTCTTCTTCTGAGTAAAAATCCTTTTCCAGCTTTTTTTTAAAGGAAGATTTCAATTTGATATTCCTAATTATGTACAGAAACTGCTAAAATCAAAGTCATACCATATTCCACCCTGTTGTAAAGGCACATAATCAAACTTTAATAGTAAATGTAAACCACACATTTTAAGGTTTTGCATTTGTCTCTGTTGTTCATATTTGGTATCTGCCCACTTCAAAGAGGATTAAATAAATGTAAAATCTGATTGATTAAATATCTCCTAAATGGCATCTTTTAGAATACTGCTTAACCACTCATGGAATGTAACAGGCATAATAATAATAATAATAATAATAATAATAATAATAATAATAATAATAATAATAATACTCCTCTCTGGGACAAGTGATATTGAATATGTACTTATTATTATGCAGACCCACAGAACACTGTGTTTTGTTTATTGTAGAACAATGCCCATTTTTCTGATGACATTTTAACAACATGTTCATTCTGCCCTCATTCCATAAGGTGCGGGTTTTTTTTCTTCCATGATGAAAAAAAAATCATTTTCTGTTTTCTTAAAATTTGTTCATTTTTCTTTGCACACTTAACATTGTGTATATATTATAGATACATTTGTTTCCATAGGCTGCATTGCAAGTGCAGGTATGCACAGATTTTCAACTGCAAATTTGATATATATGCAAAACCTACTTTGGTACTTTGAATTCCTTATACATAACTGATTTTGACACACCTGTAATCAGCTGCTCTGAGTTATAATGCATGCTTGAGCTATATTGTGTGCACTATAGCACAAAACAACCATTTGACTATGTTCCCTGTAGACTAATCAAAATGGTTTGTACTCCAAAAGTTCACCATCCATATTATTTTAAATTTATGTTTTTCAGCTTTGATTTGCTGAATTATACCAGTAAGCAAATGTGGAGTCTCCTTGCATATTCAAAGAATAAATGATGAAAACCAAAAGCAACTGTGAAAAGACTAGATCTTGCATCACGATTAAAAAGAAAGCAAATTGTTCTCTGTGACTGACAGGATTGTCTTGCTGGTTTTACCTCCTGAATATCTCTGTGTTGGCATAGGTGTCTGCACTGATGAAGCCCTAGTAAAAATAGCTGCATTTTCATCCACTTCTATGCAATCTGATTAAACAGGTCCCAATTGTGTGGAGGGCTACATGTGAGCCACTGCTGACATATATGCTTTGTCACTGCCTGAATCTGCACCAACACATAGATGTGAGGGAGAGGTGCTATTCCTGTCCTCTGTGACTTCACTCCCCAGTAATCATTATTATAGTGTGAAGGTTATGCATGAACAACCTCAGACTCAGCAAACTGTAGTTGAGAACTAACACAGAGTAGCCTCATTGTTTTGTAGCTTCAGCCTCCTATTTGCTTTTTTGTTCAAGAGACTTTCTGTAGGCCTGAGTAGGGTTTCTATTTCTTTGTTCCATTATACCAAAGTTGCACTCTGTGGGAGAATTTCTACCTGGTTTGCTGGCCTGTTTCTGAGAATCTTGTTAGTACTTCTTGTTCAGGGGAAGATTACATTTTCCAAAGTGACATAGCAAGGTGTCTGAAATCCTGAGGCTGTTAGCAACATAGTTTATAAAGTTTCAACTTCATGTTACTGGTGAGAAAGAAAGATTTGTTTTGACAGGTTACAGTGCAATGTGAAATTGTAACTCCTCCCTCCACAGAGGAAAACTATTTTATGTTAGTTTAAGCAATATAGTTTGTTCATTACCATTAAAATTTAACTCTATTTTATGCTAACCTATGTAAAGAAAGAAAAAATCCCTATGTTAGCTGAGAAATGAATACATGGAATGAGATCTCTTCTCCAGAGAATGCAAATACAAAGAAATAATCTCACCTCTGCATATCTTAAACACGTTACACCAAATAGTTCAGAAAAGTGATGTTGCTGGTGCTGTTTTTGTTTTGTGTGCTTTTATTTTTTATTCTTTCAGTTTGGACAAACAAGATTGAACAAAAGCAGAATATTTGTGAAACTGGGCAAAATAGCATCTGTTGGTGAAATTTTAGGTCATTTCAAGATAGCTGCTTAGCCATGGAGAAAAAAAAACCTCAGTTAATCAACTGGTTTGGAGGCATTCACAGCAAAGCTTCACATGTGCAGCACAATGATGACCAGAGTTCTGTTGCAGACCAAGAATGCTATAGCAAAAGGGGCTGGTGCTACTAATACCTGGGTGGTTATCATGTGGGGAGGGATGGGTGGGAATTTTGTTGGGGTTTGTGCCAATCCCACTGTGATTTCATTGCTAACTGCTACCTAAAGTTATCTTGTCCCAATTTCCACTTTAGATGTTCCTTTGTCCCACACTGTGGCAGACTCAAATGCCATCTTACAGTCTTCCTAAGAGTATTGCTGCCAGTAGGAGCCCCGCTGGATTCATTCCCAATATTGACCCAGATCTTGCAGTGCTTCATAGTAGTGAAAGTGTCTGCTGGTGAAATTGCATTGCACAACCCATATACTGAGTACCAACATAGAGCCCGCCGGCTCCCCCCCGAAGAGGACACTGCCGCCGCCCTCTTCCACCTGGGCAGGAGCGGCCCAGGGGACTTCTCCGCCGCCGCCGCGGCGTTTCTCCAGGGGGGCGGGGCCGGTGGGAGCGGCCCCTACAAAGCCGGCCCGCCGGCTCCCCCCCGAAGAGGACACTGCCGCTGCCCTCTTCCACTTGGGCAGGAGCGGCCCAGGGGACTTTGCTCACCGCCTATACCACCAGGACGGAGAGCTAAGAACTGTTCCCTGGTTCCGCTGTTGGGGACTCCCCTCAAAGTCGCCGCCCGCCCGCCTTTTGACATCTGGACAGCGGCCCACGAGGACTCTTTCTCGCCGCCGCCGCGGCGCTTTCGGTGGGGGCAGGGCCGGTGAGAGCGGCCCCATAAAGCCATAGAAGGGTGGGGGGAGGATAGGGATGCGGGGGATGCCTGGGCCGGGGATAACATCTCGGTGGGCGGAGCTCCTATAGAGGTTGTGGGGGGCAGGGGGAGGTATGGCGGTGGGAGAAGGGACTTCCGTTCCAGGGGAAGGCGGGATAGATGCATCATATCTATCTCGCCTTCCTGTCCCCCTCCCAACCTGAAGGACCTGAGGGTCTCTCCAACCGTGCCACAAACCCTGTCGCTGCTCCTGTGCAATGCCAGGTCCATTAATAACAAGACCCACATCCTCCAGGACCTCCTGGAGGACTCTAACTGTGACCTGGCTTGCATTACCGAGACCTGGCTGGGGCCTGAAGGGGATGCTGTGTGGGCTCAGGCCCTGCCTGCCGGGTACTCGGTGAAGGACCAGCGCAGGTTAGGTGGGCGGGGGGGGTGTGTGGCCTTGGTACATAGGAACACCGTGTCCCTCACCAGGAACCACCTCCGACAGACCACCTATATCGAGTGTATTTACCTGACCCTAAAGGCTAGGGACAGTCTGGGGATTCTGTTAGTGTATCGGCCACCCCGTGCATTAGCGGACTCCCTTAACGAGCTGACACTGCTGGTTGCTGAGCTGATGTTGGAGACGCCCAGGCTTCTTGTCCTGGGTGACTTCAACATCTCCCTCACGGCCAGCTCTGTTCCATCTGGTG
This sequence comes from Sceloporus undulatus, assembly GCF_019175285.1. Taxonomy (NCBI): domain Eukaryota; kingdom Metazoa; phylum Chordata; class Lepidosauria; order Squamata; family Phrynosomatidae; genus Sceloporus; species Sceloporus undulatus. The sequence goes on from NC_056524.1 coordinate 236,963,989, forward strand.
CGGCTCGGGAATTCATGGAGACCATGACGGCCATGGGCCTGTCCCAGCTGATACAGGGTCCTACGCATTGCGCGGGTAATACTCTCGATTTGGTCTTCTGTTCGGAGGCGGAAAATCCGTAGGTGGAAATAGCCAATATTTCCCCCCTATCATGGACGGATCATTTCCTGGTAGAGGTGAAAATCAAGGCCTCTACCCAGATCCCCCCCGGGGGTGGTGGACCGATTAGGATGGTCCACCCTCGAAGGCTGATGGAACCTGAGAGGTTCCAAGAAGCCTTAGAGGGGCTCATGGTTGGAAATGACGGCGACTCTGTTGATGCCCTCACCGGTATCTGGAATACCGGTCTCTCTGGGGCTATACACAGAATCGCTCCCAAGCGTCCTCTCAGGCCCGCTTCCAAACGCAAGCCCTGGTATACGGAAGATCTCCGGGTGAGGAAGCGGGTTCTGCGACGACTAGAGTACCGTTGGCGGAAACACCTTTGCTCAAACGACAAGACTCTCCTAGACCGACTGTTAAAGGACTACGGAGAGGCAATACGAGCAACAAAGAACTCGTTCTATGGTGCTCGTATTGCGTCCGCGGAGTCGCGTCCGGCAGAGTTGTTCAGGGTGGTCAGGGAGCTAACTCAGCTTCCTCCCGCCCTGAACCAGATCCTTGAACCTTCTAAGGCCTGCTGTGACTTGTTTAACGACTTTTTCGTGGATAAAACTTCTCGTATAAGCGAAGGTCTGAATGCCGACATTATCGCAGAACCTAGGGTAGAAGTGTCCAGAGCCTCCGTGGACTATGTTACACTGGATCAGTTTGAGTTGGTTAGTACCGAGGATGTGGACAAGATCCTCGGAAGTGTTCGGAAAACAACCTGCTCTCTTGATCCCTGTCCCTCGTGGTTAGCAGCCCAGGGGGGACCGGCGGTAACACTTTTGTTGCGCCGGATAATTAATACATCTTTCAGGGATGGGCAATTTCCTTCGGATCTCAAATTGGCCATAGTAAAACCGATCCTAAAAAAGCCCTCCCTTGACCCCCTGGTTCATAATAATTATCGGCCTGTTTCGCTGCTACCATTTCTGGGAAAGGTGATCGAGAGGGCGGTTGCGATCCAGCTTCAGGAGGTCTTGGATGAAATGGATTATCTAGACCCATTTCAAACTGGCTTCCGGGCGGGTTACGGGGTTGAGACGGCCATGGTCGCCCTGGTCGATGATCTCCGTCTGGGCATCGATAGGGGAAGCGTGTCCCTGTTGGTGCTCTTGGACATCTCAGCGGCTTTCGATACCATAGACCATGGTATCCTTCTGGGGCGCCTGGCTGAGGTGGGAATCGGGGGGCACTGCGCTCCAGTGGTTCCGGTCCTACCTCTCTGGGAGGTCCCAGATGGTGCAGCTGGGAGACGTGTGCTCCAGTGAGCGGGCCCTTAAAACCGGGGTCCCTCAAGGAGCCATTCTGTCTCCCATGCTATTTAACATCTACATGAAACCGCTGGGAGAGATCATCCGGAGACATGGGGCGCGGGGTTATCAGTATGCTGATGACACCCAAATCATTTTCTCTATGTCTCCGACTGATGCAGTGACTGGGGATGGCGTCTCTCCTCTCGTGGCCTGTCTAGAGTCAGTAATGGGCTGGATGAGAGAAAACCGACTCAAGCTAAATCCAGAGAAAACGGAGGTACTAGTGATAGGTTCCCCTGGTCCAGGAATGGTGGTGGTTCCACCTGTTCTGAATGGGGTCACGCTCCCCGTGAAGGACTCCGTGCGCAGTCTGGGGGTGCTTCTTGACTCATCCCTTCACCTGACTGCTCAGGTGAATGCGACGGTCAAGAGTACCTGTTATCAGCTTCGGCTGATTCGCCAGCTGCACCCATACCTGGCCCAGAGGGACCTTGAAACTGTTGTACATGCTCTGGTAACTTCGAGATTGGATTTCTGTAATGTACTCTACATGGGGCAACCCTTATACCAAACTCGGAAGCTACAAATGGTGCAGAACATGGCTGCTCGGCTGGTCACTGGCGCTCCCAGGGCCAGCCACATAACACCTGTACTTAAAGATCTCCATTGGCTGCCCATCCGCTTCCGAGCTCAATATAAGGCGTTGGTTATTACCTATAAAGCCCTAAATGGCTTGGGCCCAGGATTTCTGAAGGACCGCCTCTCTCCATACATTCCGCCTCGCACCCTCAGAACATCTGGGCAGCAACTCCTGAAGGTGCCTGGGGCCAGGTTAGCTTCTACTGCAAGAAGGACCTTTTCCACGGCTGCCCCAGCCCTTTGGAATACGCTGCCCATGGAACTCCGCTCATCTACCACCCTGGCCCAATTTAGGAAGGGTCTCAAAACCTTCCTATTCAATCAGGCATTCCCCGATTAAATATCCTGTGGGCCTCCCTCCTCTCTCGTGGCCGTGAGGTTGGGCTAAGGGGCTTTTTATTGTTTTTTAGATTTGTTGTATGTGTCTGTTTTTAACCTTGTATGTTATTTGCACACTGGTGCACCCTGTAAGCCGCCCTGATCGCTTGGAAGGGCGGGATACAAATAAAAATTTTATTATTTATTATTATTATGTGGATCAATGATGAATCCACCTGATGATAACACACTTTGCAATTGCTATGCAAAATGTGCAAATGTATCCATATAGGCAATATGCTACTCTGTGTGCTTCAATGAGCTACCACTTGTGCAAGGTGTTAGAGCATATTGATTTATATTAAATTTTGGAGTGTGTGTGGAATTCACTTTGACCCCAAGCTGACTTCCTAGGGGCATCGCCATTTCTCCAAAGCAGAGATGTCATGTAGGCAGCTTGCAGAGGAGGGGGGTAGGAGCCCTAGAGAAAAGGACTGGAAATTCCTCACAGGAAGTTTGGGAGTTGCTAGACAAGAAAAACCATGTCCTCCAAAAAACAGAATAATACAGGCTGTTTATTTTCAGCCTCACACCTGATGGCCCAGTGAATAAGTTAATGGCCACCTATTCATCTGTTTGCCTTCCTTGACTGTGTTCAGATCCAAGTGCATTAAAAGCCCAGGTCTTCATACCCTTTGTCTTGGCTGCAATTAAGCCATCAAGTTCATAGCTAGGGGCTACAAATTGTCTATATAAGCCTCAGTCTAAACACACACCAGTGTACTACCTTCAGAATACAGCCTGGCTTCATGTCAGATCGAACTCTGATTTAAGCTCCCTTGGACATTTCCCCCTACGTTTTGGCGGCTGTGTCATCTCATCATCTACATTTGTATCTGGTTCCCAGAGAAGCCTTCCAAAGTAATAGCTCCCGTAGATTTGCCTCTCTCAACTCTCTCCCAATTTCCCTCCTTTACTTTCACTGAGAATTGCATGTGTGCATGAATGTGTGTGTCCTTTTGCTGTGTGTTTGTTTCCCCCTTTTAAATAAATATTTGGACTTTAATTGGAGCAGTCTGTCTCAGTGTTGTCTTTCAAGGAATTCTTGTGGACCTCTCATATACACGGTCTTGTGAGGGTGTTGTTGGGACTTTCCCTCTCAGCAGTTTGAGCTAAATTCAGAAATTCCCCTAATTAGATCCTTCCTAACAATGGGTACATATCTGCAACTCCTGTTACACAATCATCAACTGGATATATAATGTATTGCCCACCCACCACCAACACCACCACTCTGTATGAGTGCCTCAATGTATGCTGTTGTATGTCACTAAGAGGGTTCCAGTCAATATTTAAATCTGTTCTTTTTGGCTCTTAGATTCTATTTCATTTAGTAACCAGAGGATATGGTTATGATCAATTTAAAAATATGCAGTAGGCAACTACATGTATATTATTTCATTTCTTACTACTCACGAGGATCTTAACTGTGTTCTTTTAACTTTGGCCCCATACAGACAGGCCAAAATAAAGCTGCTTTGGGTCACTTTGGAGGTATGCTATTTAAATGATGCATGTGTACTAAGAGTCCGGAAGCTGCTCCAAAGCTGTGCTTCAGTTCTTAGGGCTGGATCAGGGCTTTGGTGTGGCTTCCAGACTCTTAGTATGCATGCATCATATAAACAGCATACCTCCAAAGTGACCCGAAACAGCTTTATTTTTGCCTGTGTGTATGGGCCCTTTAACACAGTACTAAAAAAACTAAGGCATAACCACACAGTCTTGCTTCACATACTCTTTTTTGCTTCTTTGAAGTCAGTCCTATTCAGCTCCCAATCCCATCAAACTCTCTCCTCCTCATGTATTTGTGTCTTTGAGAATATGTGTACAAAGTGCCTGCATCAAAAGGTACAAAAATGTGTATAAAATGTGCATAAATACAAATATATGTGCATTTGTGGAAAGAAAATAAGGTCCTGTACCCTGATAAAGAACTGGAGTGGGATGAGAATGCTGGTGGACTTCTGAGAATTTCAAGAAAAACAAGATTGACAGAAATTCAAATTCATAGTCATGGAAAGTACAAGGCCTGTGTCAGAAGTAACATTCAACCATGGATAACCTTTGGAATAAAGGAGCTAAGATAATAACAAGTGATGCATCAATGAAATAAACAGTATAATCTCTGTTTCTAGGGATGCACAAAAATATATTGTTTAATTGCTCAATTGTTTAGTTTTTTAAAATATCCTTTCTGTTTTGTTAGTATAACATTCATTTTTCATTAGAAGGATATTGGTTTTGTAATTTAACTTTATCACTGTTTTCCCACTTGGTGTGCTTTTGCCACTGCTTGACATAATTTCTGCAGCTACTTCTAGTATATGGCCCTTAATTTCCCCCATGTGTCCGGTCTGTTGCATTATTTCTGAATATTCTTGGAAATTAAAATAGCCAGTGCCATTTGTCCCCTTGAATGTTCTTTAATTTGCACAACATCCAGAATATTCTGGAAAAAGACCAGGAACAGCCATCCAAATAGATTTCTGCTGCCAAACCTAAACAGACCTGAATACAAGTAATGAAAAAATATACATTTGTAGCCATTAATTTCTCAATTTAAGACTGAATTAAAACAAATAGAAAAGGGCTCTGTTTGGTTCAATTTTTCATTTGTGAGCCTATTGAAACTGAAGTAGGAAGAGACACATAGGAGTAAGCAGGAAGCCAACACATTGTGACTGGAGAACTAGGTCATAATTTTATAATTTAAAAATGTGTAGAATTGGCCCAGCATGAGACAATGGCTCCAGGTATTTTACAGACTGCTCAATAGGAACTTGCACCCTACCTGCCTGCAGAGGAACAGCCAAATGTGGAGCCATATGGATGCACACTACTGTGGGGTTTTCTTGCTAGCTAGGTAAGCCAACAGCCCTTGAGCTGATCTCAACCTTGCAAGCCTGCACCCCAAAAATCCTTTAAGGGGACTCAAAATTGGGGGAATTATAGCCATGAAAACCCTGCCTCTTGCAAAATGGAATCTGGCATCATATTACAGTGGTAAACTTGTGAAATAATGAAACCAAAAACAGTTCCGAAGGAAGGAAGGAAGGAAGGAAGGAAGGAAGGAAGGAAGGAAGGAAAAGAAATTCCACAGCACAATTCCACAGCAAATTATCTCAGGTAATCCACATTTGAGGAAGGGTGGATGGAATGTCAAACTCCAGCCAAATGCAGGAGGTATATCAGCAATCCTGATTTTATCCTTTGGCAAAATATAATCTGAGACATTGACATCAAGTGGGGAAATTGCTACACATCTCACTAGATAATTAGCTGTCCTCCCACAAAACCAGGGAAATCATACAGGCCTCTGGGAGGTAGACCAGTTAAGAGAGCAAGATGGTGGCAAATTGGTCCCTCCTACAGTCTTCAAATTATAACCTGGTGCATCTGGTGTAGCTCCATGCTTGTCTTGAAATGAATATGCAACCCTGTAAGTCAAAAATGACTTGAAGGCACGCAATAACAAAGTTTCAGCCAGGACTTCCAGAAAGCATTTTGCTGCCTGAGGCAGAGAAGCAAATGGTTTCCTCCTTCCCCGCAGTTAAGATGGTTCCAATACCAGTCAAGTTGTTGTTGCTATTGCTGTTGTTATTATTATTATTGGGGTGGAAAATCACCCACCTTTCTTTACTCCTTGCAAACAGGCAATAATAAGAAAAAGGAATAACATCCAGCTGTGACACCTAAAGTAGGCTACTTGAGGTGGCTGTCTCACTCTGTCTAATGATAGGGCCTATTAGATAAATGCTATAGGAATTGCCTCTCTCTGTGTATAGACTAACCTATAACTTGGCTACTATAGTCTTGTATTGCCTAGAAAAAGAACTATTACCTATTTATATCTTCTGTCAGTTCAGAGACTGAATTTTAGGTGAATACTTGATCTCCATCCACACCTCAAGGAACTGAAAAGCATAGACCCTGCCACAGAAAGGAAGAAACAAAATGCACTTTACTGCATTTGTTTTGACAAGCGCATTTACTAACATCTCCCTGGCATTACTGAAAATGTTCCTCCAGTTATGTGCTGAAGCATGAACAGCCACCAGCAGCTCTCATCTGGATGCACCCTTTAGGATTAAGTCAGAGATTTTAGTCTGATATAACACTGACTGAGAATTCCAGTGGGCTTTGCAAAATACTAGCTTAATTGATCTTAAAAGTGTCATTACTCACCTCTGTCCCTTGAGCTGAATTGAGACCCTCTTAGTCCTAAACCTCCTTGACCTCATCTACAGCTTTGGAAGGATGCACTTGGATAATGGCTTCTTAGATTCCTTGTCACAGTTTACATGTTTGCACTGTATAATTTATAAAATCTGACCTCTCTTCTTGTTTGTTGATTTTATTGTGGTGGTGGTGTTTTTTGTTTTTTGTTTGTTTGTTTTTTGTTGGTGACCAAAAATGCTTATGTAGTAAACATAACCATTTGGTGTGATATCATAATAAAGAGGTAGGTGTCATCAGGCATGCGGGAAGGTTGATGTTTATAGGACTATTGGTTGAAAAAAATGGTTGAAAAAAATAACAACCCTACATCAGAGGGAAAACCTGAAAGTGGTACCATCACCAGTGGCCATGGGATGCTGACTGAATAAAGGGTGTGAAAGTGTGGGGATAGGAATGCAGAAGGTGGAATTGGAATGGAGTGCCTGGAAAAATTAAGAATAGCATAGATATAGCCCAGGGAACAAGGCTTCTGGGAGAGACCAGAAAGAGAAAATTGGCCATTCTAGACCAGGACTTCATTGAGAACAGAAGACTTCACCAAATGAAGATAATGGAGGAGCTTGTAACAGAGGCCACAGTGGAGATCAGAAACTCTGAAAACAGTATTCGTTACATTTATGGCAGGGGTAGGCAACCTTTTTGAGCCGGGGGCCAGGTTGCTGTCCCTCAGACAACTGGGGGGCCGAAGCCAAAAAATAAATAATTAAATAATTTTTAAACCAGGACAAATGTAGGACAAAATTTTCAAATGGAAGACACTTTTAAAAAAAAAATGGAGGACACACGAAAAAATTTGCTGATTTTTTTAAAAATGTTAATATAAATGCATGTTTCTGAGGCTTCTATAGACAATTGCCCCTCAAAGGCCCCGGTGGCAATCGGCGGCAGGACCAGGCTGGGGCCGGTCCCAAGGCCTTGCCGGGCCGCATCCGGCCCGCGGGCCACAGGTTGCCTACCCCTGATTTATGGTATTGGTTGCTGGTTCTGATAGCATTCATCTCCCTGATATTAGTTATAAAATTAGGCTCACAGAACATTCACAAAGTCTTACAGATTGGCTGCAACTACATTACATTTTGGTGCTGATGTTAACTTAGGTTGCTCTGCTAAATAGTTCTAACAAAGCTGCAAGCCTTGTCAGGCTGGAGACAGGATATGAAAATCCACCTCAGAAAGGGTTTTTGGCAGGGGTAGGCAACCTTTTTGAGCCGGGGGCCGGGTTGCTGTCCCTCAGACAACTGGGGGGGCCGAAGCCAAAAAATAAAAAATTAAATAATTTTTTTTAAATTAAAATAAATAAATAAACCAGGACAAATGTAGGACAAAATTTTCAAATGGAGGACACTTTTTATAAAAATGGAAGACGTGCGAAAAAATTTGCTGATTTTTTAAAAAAATGTTAAGATAAATGCATGTTTCTGAGGCTTCTACAGACAATTGTCCCACCATGCCCCTCGCACAAGAGGCCAAAGGCCCTGGCGGCAATCGGCAGCAGGACCGGGCTGGGGCCGGTCCCAAGGCCTCGCTGGGCCGCATCCGGCCCGCGGGCCGCAGGTTGCCTACCCCTGGTTTTTGGGGTGGTGCTACCTGCTTCCATCCACAAGGAAAGGTGGGATATAAATAAATTATTATTATTATTATTATTATTATTATTATTATTATTATTATTATTACAAGGTTCTAGCCTAATCCAAAGTCTGTCCTATCTACCCAACAGCCAGATCGTCAAGGAGATTTACATCACTGGTGCATGTCTTGATAGGCCTGATATTCCTCTCATTCACATTGTGGCTTCCCTAGCTATATGAAGGGGAAAAGGGGAGAAAAATCGACCAGACTTTCTAATAATGGGTTCCCAGCCCTATAGTAAGTCAAAAAGGTTTTGTAACCTATTGCTGCTAGTAAGTATTGCTGCCCATTTCTCTTTTTCCCCATGCCACTCTATGTGTTGCTACTCCCCTTTCCAACTTGCCTTAGTAATCACTACTGGCACCATTTTTACAATTAACAAATTTTGTATTAAAATAGGCAGGATTCAGACTCAAAAATTGCTTTCAAATGAAGCCAGGTTTATCTGAGGAATACCCCGCTGTCACCTTGTTAGCATTCATGTAAATTAACAACCTTCTTAAAGCATGCTAAAAATTCATGATGGATGGAACTGCCTTATTGTTTGGAATAAAAACTGAATCACAGTGCCAGTTGAAGCAATGCTTCTGGCAGACATAAAGCAGACAAGATATGTTGTTTTAATTTTGGAGCAAATCAACCAATGAATTTTACAGATGTTTATAGTGTCCAGGAATATCTTAGTCGCGTAAGTCAGGTAACGTATACATGAATCTTTTTTTTTTGGACTGCACTCTAAATATTATTTTATATTTATATCCTACCCTTCTTCTAAGGTGTTCAAGGTATACACATTATTACTTTCTGCCACTTCTGTCTGTGCAAGAATTCTATGAAATCAGTCAGGATAAAAAGTACAGAACAGTGCAAGGTTACCCAGGTCTTGTCTGGATGGGCCAGAAGGCCTGTTCCCACCCAGTTTTGGCATCATCCTGTTCGGACGATGCACATACCAAACCCCACTTCTGGTGTGAGCAGACCAGATGATGTTCAGTACAGTAACATCACTAGGGTTGGTGTCACCCAGTGCAGTTACTCATGGTGTCACACCTCTGAGACTCACTCAGTGACCATATTGGCAAAGGGATTTGGGGAGTTGCAGTAAATCAGAGTACATTTTTTGAGTGAGGTTCATGGCTGAGCTGGGATTTGAAATGTGGACCTTTCCAGTTTTAGGGTGGTAGTCCAGCTCTGGAGGCTCTCATTGCCACCTGCTGTGGCTGCTGACTGGCCTGAAAAAGCAAAGCAAAACACAGCCTGGCTAGTTCTGTAGAACTGCTACTTGATATGTAGCAGTCAGCATGCCAAACATTTCATGACATAGAGTTCTGCATTTTAACTGGCTAATTGCTGCAAGTCAAGAGGTTGTTGAAGGCACAGATAAAGGAACTAATGGGGGAAAAATTCCCATCCCTAAGCAAAATCTACATGTGCTTTTTTAAAAAAGTGTGTTTCACATTTCACCTGAGATTTTATTATACAATACAATCAAGCATGTATTGTACAAAACAAGCAAACAAGTCAGGGATTCTCCACTTCACCACCACCCACTCCTATATCTAGTCTCCAGCATGAAACCAATGCACTGAACATATTTTCCACACTTATTTTAAAATATCTCTACGCTGGAGTAGGGAAGCTACAACAGGATTCTGCTGAAAATCGTACTCTCTGGATACTATTTGCTTTGTTCTTTGCAGCATTCACCATAATGGGGGCTGGAGGGTGGGGGAAGCCAAGTGAAAATAATTTTCAGCAGAGAATTGGCACAAGGACCTTGGTCTAGACTGGAGTCCTGTTTGAGTCCTATGATAGCTTTTTAAACCCTCTTTTTAATTTTTTTTAAAAACAATATTGTTCTCAGTACAAACAATATCACATACAAGGACTCTATGGTGAAATATGGAGATTCTTTTATAGCTAAAGCAATGATCCAATTTTCCAAATAATGTCTCTTTCTTTAGCTACAAGAAGACTACTTCTACTTGTATCAGTCTACTCAGTTATTTTACCCCACCCCACAATCAAAACAGCCAGGATAATGTGACTAACCTCAACAACTGTTTGACCAAACCATTTCATCTCCATTGCATTACATCAGCATTCTGTTCCTTTCAAAAATATAACATCTCTGATCATCTGGATACTCTTGTCAGAGAGCACCGATACTTCGTTTATGCACTGTAGAATCTTTTAATTTTGAATAGAATTTATCTGAGTTAGGTAAATGTAATAAAATATATGTACATAGATTTCCAGTATTTGTGGAACCCAATTTTAACAGGAAAGCAAAGCACAAATCAGTGGAGTTATTTTGCCTGCATGGCCTTGCACAACACACAGGCCAGGAACCAAAGGTCTCTCTGGGGAGTCCTTGGGCTTGTGTTTCATAGATGGGCAACAGTGCTTGAAATGTCAAGGGTTTAAAAACAGTTTAGGATTTGAAACAGAGTTTGTTGTTCATAGGAAAAAAAAACACCTAAGAAACCCACTGAACATGTCCATGTCATTAACTGCATGCAAATTAGGCCCTTGCAACCAAGCCGCTACTATTGTGCAATCATTTCCACCTATAAAAATAATCTTTATCAGAAATAGCATTCCATGAGACTTTTATGAGTAAAACCAAACACAGAGGGGAAAGAGAAGTGGGCTAAACTAACACCATCCATTGGCTAGAAAGATAAAAGTTGAATAGCAGCAGCCATTAGTTCTATTTGTTAGCAATCTTTGCTTGGCAGGAGCTTGGGTACCCATAATTCATAACCAATGCCACCCATATGACAAATGCCTTCATTCAGGAATTTGCTGATAGGGATAGAATCACTGATGCTTCTGCTATATTCTGCTGCCAGCAAAAAACTCACCATTCATTTCCCGCTTCAGGATTAATGAGAAGACAGATTCTGGCACTGCACTATCTGTGTATATAGCATGCATACCATATAGTCTAGCTGAGCAGAGGTGAGTCCCCACTTTTTGGTGAACATTTTTAATGGACTCTGTTGACTCTTTCACCTAAGCAGCCTTTGGAGTAATATAATGCTATCACAAACAGAAGTGATAAGAAGTGTTGAGTTTGGAGAAAAGAAAGGATGAAATGCAGCATACTGCAGCCTTCATTCTCTCTCCTTGATTTCCAGCTTGCTTCTCCTTATATCTTCTTATTTGCCTATTTGAATTGTTTCCTTATAATGGTTCCTCCAGAATCACACATCCTTGCTTTTATCCTACATGTCGGTTCTCCTGTAGGGGATGGGAAATCACATGATTTTGCCCTCCTGCCTGCTGTAATTTTCCTGTCACAATTGGCTGAAATCCAGCTATTTTGGTTTATCAGCATGGTAGTTCTTTTTGTTTCTTGGGAAAAAAGTGCTTTTATAATTAGAAATTGCTAATGGCTGTCAAAAACTGAAATATATTGTTTAAGGTTTATTTCAATCTAGATGCAGGTGGGAAGAGAATGAGTGGTCTTAACAATTGCTGGAAGCTCTTTTCATCTCCCATTAATCTTCCAGTTTAGTTCATTAGCATGTTGCTAATTGGTATGTGATTTAGTTTAAATTCTACATGGATTGTGTTGTGGAGCATAAATTGTTATAATTCACAGTCATAACCATGGGGGATTGTTTCAGATTTGAAGCACATGTCTTTGGAAGTGATTTAAGAAAACAAAAGCCAAGGAATTATTAGGTGTGAGCTGTATATTAAAAGATTAAAATGAATACATCATTATAGTTGTCACACTTCTTCCAAAAGAATCAGAAGTAAAAGTGCTCTTAAAGGCAAATGGGCCATTCATAAACAATGTTTATAGCCAGCATTGTGGCATTTTCATTAATTACATTCACTTAGAACTGGGAAATCTTTATTGGAGAGATGAAACTCTCAAGCTTAAAATAAAAATAAGAATCCAAGGGACTTTTATTTGCACCAACAACTGAGCCTCTTTTGCAAATTGTAGGTTTTCTGGATTCTGTGTACCATCAAGCGTGACTTTGTATTGCTTTGTGAAGTACTCTGCAATAACATCATTGGGATTAAATGGCTCCAAATGTACTGAAATATAATGCTGGTTGCTCCCAAACTACATAATGACCACCAGAGGAGTTGATAATGCCTTATCTTTCAAATGTGCAAAGGAAATACACTGAATGAGACAGCACTGGGGGGGGGGGGAGTGGAAATCACAGCTGGAGGCTTCTCCATGTGCCTGTGCTTCATGAAACACAGTGACTAAAAGCTCATTAAATCTTTTCTAGGAGAGTCAGAATGCCTTTGTGTAATCGGAGGGAATCAGCCCAAATCGATTGTTGTTGTCTACTGTGACCTGATCTGCAGCTAATCATTGCTCACTTTGATTTAATTGTCAGCCAGAAAAAAATATGGGAGACCTGGTGTGATGGCTTCTTGATACATGGAGAAATAATAACTAAAAAGGCTGTTAGAGCAGACTTTAAAGAAGCTATCCATGGTACTAGACCTATTTAAAGAACAGCATTCAGCACAATGGATAAGCCTGAACTAAAATCTGGCTTGTATTCACCACTACCACTGGGAGAACCAAACACTGTTGCACTTGGCAATATGGAACTCTTGGCATTAGAGTGTTGCATTAAACCTAGTACTTAAAAAACAAAGCTTCATATGGGAAATAATTCAAAATCTTCAACTATTGTATTTAAACATTGTTTTGAGCCCCCTCTATTAAAATGTATCCACCACATGCATCTGAGGAAGTAGGCTTAAATCTACAAAAGCTCATGGTACCAACTTCTGTCTTTCAGTTAGGCCCTATACAGATGGGCCCGAAAGGCTGGCCTGTGGTCGGAGTCAAGATGCCATTGTACTGACGATTGATGCCCTGACTCCGCCCTCAGGGTGTCATGATGCCATGCACCGCTCCACATGGCATGCATCTGGCACTGCGTTCAGATGACACAGTGCTGAAGGGGTGCCATACAGCTATGCCACAGTGGCTATGGCACCATTTGAAGGGTGCAAAAAGGGGACGCTTTTTGAGGCTCCTTTTTGCACCCTCCAAAGGCCAAATTGGGGCCACAGCATGAGGTTGCCCTGGCTCCGATCCGGCCAGGAAAGGAGCAGCTTACCACCACCCCTTAGGGGCAGTCTACAGAGCCCCTTAGTCTCAAAGGTGCTACAAGATTCTTTTGCATACTAGTTTTCTAGACTAACACAGCCATGTCTTTCTATTGGACAAAACAATTGATAATATTATTTCTTCCCATTAAAATTGTCAGAAGAGACTTATAAGCCTGAACTCCTGACATTTCCAGCTTGAAAGTATGGTTAGGCATTGGATTCAGATGAGGTTTACTTGCTATAAGTCACCTTCATGTGTTCTTACATTCTTTAAGTTACAGTATGAAGTTCCCCAAAGTATTTTATTACTGCTTTGGAATGTACCCACACTACATACTTATAGCAGTTTGATACCATTTTGTCTGCCATGGCTTCATTATAGTTTCATGAGGCAGAACTTTCCCTTAGAATTTTCCAGCAGAGGATTTGAATTAATTCAGTAAAAGTACAAATCCCAGGATTCCAAAGGATTTTATTTATTATTTAGTTAGGGGATTTATATCCCACCTTTTCCCCAAAATGAGATACATGGTAACTGAATATCTACTGAAGCATTCTCCAACTTGGTGCCTTCCAGTTAACTAACAGCTTTTATAGTTGGGAATGAGGCAAGTTGTAGTCCAGCACATCTGGAGGATATCAGGTTGTTAGAAACTGGCCTATTTCTCTTGATCATTTGGTTGCTGTGAAGCTTGAATGAACTCACTAGCGTAGAGCTAGAGCTATAAGATAAAACATGTGGGGGAGCTCCTACACCTTAAATCAAGGGTGGGAAACTGTCTGAGGCTAGGGAACAGATTAGCTTCCTAGGAGACCTTTGAGGACTACCATATATACTCGACTATAAGTCGACCTCATGTATAAGTCAAGGGCAAGTTTTAAGGGCAAAATTATGGATTTTGATATGACCCTTGGATAAGTCGAGGGTAAAACATGGGCGGGTTATAGACCGCCGCTTTGAGGCGGTCTGCCGCTGCCGCCGTTTGCTCCATAAGGGAGCCGTCGCAGCCACACCGCGCGGCTCCCTTACGGAGCAAAAAAGAAGTTCCAAAATGGAGCTTCTTTCTGCGGCGCCCTAATGACGTCGCAAGGCACCGCTGGCGCACTCGCGATGTCATTAGCGCCGCGACACATTCGGACGCACAGTGTCCGATACGTAAAGATGGCGCCGGCTGTGTGGAACGGCTGGCGCCATATTGTACGGACAGAGTCCGTATTAGACCCAGGGGCGTCTAGAAGAGACGCCCCTTTTTTTAAAACGGGACGTCCTGCGGACGTCCCAAGTGGCGGTTTATAACCCGCCCTTGGGACAAAAAAGAATCTAAATGATGAAGCAAAGGAAAACAATGCCAAAGAACCTATAAAATTACAGCAGGCATAACTGTTTTGGCTTACAAGGTTGGATGGAAGAGAGAGTAGAGGGAGGTCAGTGCTTCCAGGACAGATTGCCCTCTTGCCTTTCTTAATAAGATGGTTCCATTCTTAATAAGAGTTAAAATATAGTATTTATATTGACCCATGGATAAGTCGACCTAGTTTTTTGGGGTCAATTTTTTGACCAAAAATTCTAGACTTATATATGAGTATATACAGTATACCCTCAAAAGAAAAAGTGATTTCAAGTCCCCCTAAACCATCCAGGAGTAAATAAATTAGACATTTTGCCATGTTTGTGCCCCCCCCTGGGCCATTTTAGGCCTAGCAAATGCATTTTTGAAACGTTTAGTGTTGTTGTGTCGCCTGAGTTGTTTCAAACTTATAGGAATCCTAAGGCAATCCTATAGGGGGGGTTTATGTAAAGATTAGTTCAAAGTGGGTTTGCCTTTGCCTTCCTTTGAGGCTGAGAGCATGTGACTTGCCCAAAGTCACCCAGTGGGTTTCCACATGTGAGTGGGGATTTGAACCTTGGTCTCCAGAGATGTAGTCCAACACTACATCTTGTTTTTTTAAAAGCCACTTCTGGACCTAAAATGACCTGGGGCACCTACAAATCACAAGAAAAATGCCTCCATGACATGAAGAGAATTTGAAGGATCATTATGGGACAATTTTCTGAATAGAAATAATTGCATAGAAAAGGTGTGACCAGCAACACTTGCTGAAATTCCCTGCTTTTTGCAATTATTACAGGAGTCCTGCCCTGTATTTCCACTGACAATGGCAAAAAGTACAATAATCACCAGAGATGTGGATAACATATTGCTGTATGCAAGTTGTGATTTCTCCACTTTTGTGGACAAATGAGTGAATATCTTTTGACTGTTTATTTATTTATTTATTTATTTAATAACCCCACTTTCTCCCAAAGTGGGATCCAAAGTGGTTCACAATGCTTTCAGTTTGACTTAACATCATTTTGGCCATAGGCAGTGTGGTTGTATAAAATTTCCCTCTAGAATATTATTTGTTGGACATACTGTAGAAGGCAAACTTTTTGTGACTTGTTTGATTGGACAGAGTGACTGTGAAATGATCTTTGCTCAGTGTTCCAGAAATCTCTCAAAGCATCAATTAAAATGAGCTTCATATGCATCTCTTTGAAAATAATATGTTCCCCCTCTCTCTTTTGGTGATCCTATAATTTTCCTTTAGTAGTCATAGCATTATAACTGTAAGAAAATACTATAGGCAATTTCAATTCCAAAATGTAATGGGGAGGTGCAGAGCAAACACCATCATGCCATCAAACATTTCACTGCTTGCAGCACTGTTAAGCAGTTTATTCTCCAGTTCTTGGTTCAGGCTATGTTTCTTAGTGCCAGCTCTAATTCTTAAACAGCTATTTTAAATCATACTCATTATTGAATTGCTTATTTGGTTTGGAGAAGTGCAAGTAACAGCTTGGTGGTTTGGCACACATTGTTGTAGTATGGGAAAAGTACTGGCAAAAAGGGGGTTTTGTATTTGTACTGGATTGTTTCCCTTTATACTATGCTTGTGTGGTAATTACCAAAAGGATGAAACAGAAAGGGGGGGGTGAGAGAGAGGAAGGAGGAGGAGAACGCATAGAATAAGAGGATGAGGAAGAGGAAGAACATAGAGCAAGATAGAAAATAAATAAGGAAATATGAAAAAGTATCTTTGGTGTGGTACAGACTGCCCCAAAGGGGCAGGTCTGTGGTGCCCCTTTTAGGTCCAGGTTGGGAGCAGGCCAGCCTTACTGGCAGCCCTGTGGCCCTGATCCAGAGTTTTTCTGGACCACAGAGTAGTGGCAAAATGCTGATTTCTCCCCGGCATCATTCCCGCAGCCATTCCTCCATAAGGTTGCTTTCTGGGAATGTGTTCCTGTAGCCTTACCAGCTCCACAACATTTGATGTTGTTTCTGTCATGTACTTTGTCCATAAGTGACACTGACCCTCAGTACTTAGCCCTGGCCCTCTGTATTGTATATATGCACCTGAAATAATGGATAATATTTAATGTATCTGGTGAGGTGAATTACAATTCACACATATACATGCCCTAATCTTTAAAATACTATAGGGCTTTTTTTTTTTTTTTGGCTTTTGATATAACAAATGTAGATATCTCTTTTGACATTGTCTCAAGTGGTGTTTTTTGTTGTTGTTGTTGTTGCTGTTGCAAGGAAATGTAATTAGGAATCCCTTCCCCCAATTCTATAGGAATGGGCTTCAGCTGGCTCCATGGTCAATGTTTGAAAGAGAACAGGAACCTTGATAGGCTGAGTGTCAGTTTCTCCTTCTCATGCATGGAGCGGAGAAATGGGTACTACTATTAATCTGGAACACACTCTCCTTCTTTGGAGGTCTTTAAACAGAAGCTGGATGGCCATCTGTCAGGGATGCTTTGATTGTGATCTCATCATGGCAGGGGGCTGGACTGGATGGCCCTTGTGGTCTCTTCCAAGTCTATGATTCTGTGATTCTATGGAATGTTTTATCAAAAAATACAGATGTGGGAGCACATTCATTGCCAGAGAGGGGAGGATAGGCAGAAATTATGGTTGGTTCATATAGAAGCCAGACGGTTGGCCCATGCAGTGGTTCTGTTGACTTGTTTGGCTGTGCCCAAGTGGAGAACCCTATCTTCCATTCTCATGCTGATAATTTGTCCCAGATTTGAACCAGTAAGAAAAACATAAATACAGTATATACTTATGTATAAGTTTAGACATTTTAGTGAAAAATTGACCCCTCCAAAAACTGAGTCAAATTATCAAAGGGTCAATGTAAGTAAAGTGGTAAAAGGCAAAAGGACCATCTAAAACAAGCATTGACTCCCTTGGTGTCATTTCTGACCTTTTTGAATGCCAGGTAGAAAAATGGCAGTGGTGGAAACCCTTTAATGCTTCCCCTCAAAGAAGTACTGAAAGGAATCAGGTTTGAAGGATGTGAATAAGACATTTATGTATGTTTGTCAGATTTTCTGAGTTAAAATCCAAGAAAGTTATGACATTGAAATTGAAGGCCACAATCACTGCTAATGTATTTAGCATTTTCTTTGCTTTGCATTTCATTCTTTTTTACACGTGTGCATTTTCTTAGCCCCATCTGTGCATGGTTGCCTTGCCAACACATCACACAGCCATGTTTTGCAGTACTTCTCTCATGACCCTTCTAGCCTTTATGGTGAGCAGAAACAGTTATGCCTAAAGGAATTTTGTAAATTATTTGGCAACATTTTCCTTTGCTTCATCCTTTACATCCTTTGTTATGTACTATTAAGTTTTACCCTCAACTTATCCACAGATCATATCAAAACCCATACTTTTGGCCCCAAAACCTACCCTTGATTTATACACGAGGTCAACTTATAGTTGAGTTTATATGGTAGTTTTCTCCTATATCCAAATATTTATGATTCCTGACTTGAGACTTGAAATATCATTGCTGGCTGCACCACTAAGGCTGATGGAGTAAGGAAGGTTTAGCATTGTTTTGTTTGTGGTTATTGTAGAGATGTGTGCATAGAACAAAAGTCATTGGAGCTTATCACTTCAACCCTGGAGAATGGAATGGAATGGGGATATCATGTATTTTACTGCATGGGAGAATGCCACAAGAATGCCACTGATGCCATCAGAAGTCCTTGTTCCATTCCCCATCTGTCCCACAGAGGCTGATTTTCAAGCTGGATGGGGAATGGAACAGGGACTTTTGGCGGCATCGGCGGCATTCCCCCGTGCAGTAAAATACATGATATCTCCATTCTGTTCCCTTCCTGCCCTCTTCCGTTCCATGCCAGGCCCATTCTCCAGGGCCTGTGCAATAAGCTTTTAAATCTGGTTATCAGTTTTAATTAGAATATACTCAGTGAATTGGTAATACTTACATAAGTGTTGACTTACAAATTCCTTGCTCTTGCCTACTCTGTGTGGAATTTTATGATGAATGTAAGTCAATATTAGGAATCATGCAGCCCTAGCCAGCAGACAATAGTAAGAAATGCTGGGCATTTTAGTCCAACATCTGGAGGGTTGTTTGTTTCCCATCCTCGATTTGGGCCATAATTTAACTTTATTAGCTCTATGTGTAGAGGCTTCACAGGAGATAGAGTAGATTATCACACTAGGGCTTACCATCTGTCAATCATCCCTGGATCATTGAAGAAGCACGCATGTATGAATGCCTGGCGCACTTCCTCAGCATCATGGAATCATCAGCTCCCTCTAGTGTCATGGAATTGTTCAGGGAAAGTGAATTTCTTCTTAACAGAAACTTTGTGTTAAGAGGAAATCCACTCTCCCTGAATGATTCCATGACACTAGAGGGAACCTATGATTCCCTTACGCTAATGAAGCACACCAAGCGTTCATACATGCTCACTTTCCCAACAACGCAGGGATGACTGACAGACCATAAGCCCTAGTGTGATAATCTTCAGAATTCAGGAGCCATTATTACTACAGTCTCAGGGTATGCTGGTCCATTGTTTGTATGGTATTTCTGTGTTTCCTGCTAGCTTCAGTTATTTACTGGTATTGTACAAGAGTTTATTTCTTTTACAATAAAATATGATTTTATTATTGTGCAGTTTAAAAATAGCACAGCAAACAAATACTGAACTTTAGTGTGTTGTCAATAAATTATGCCAATTTTTCAGGCAAATAATTAAAATTCTTAAAGACCCAATCATGATCAAGTCACTGTAATTTAGAGCTGAATTTGATTTTTCATTCAGTTTTTTCCTGCCAATTGTGTTTCCTCTGAAATGAAATCAACAGATTGAATTTCAGCTGTAATACCTATGCTGTGCATGTATGAGCTTCTAGCGAGCATTGAGTTGTTCCTATCAACACTCTTTTTCTCGTTGTTGTAATATGAAACGAGGGAAACACTTGCATTGGCATTGTGAGTTTCTTTCCTTTCACCCAGTGTGACAGGATCCACACCCTGAACATTAACTTGGATTCTGAATCAAACTTTAATACAGAGGTAGAATACATCTGACCAAGTGCACCAGGAACAAAGTCCTAGAAACTGAAGTACAAGAATCATATTCAGTGAGCTCAAGTCAGGAGCCCTAAAAAGGAGGGAGGCTCTGTGGTCTATCTGTATGATTAGAGCCAGAAACCACAATGCTTTACTGGCCCATCAGTGCAAGTAAACATCATGGAAGAAACTGCTGGACATTGCTTTGTAGGGTTAGTTCTAGGCTTCATGGTACAGATGTTTCTCTTTAGGAAGGAATCTCTGCAACATGAATTGTATCTTTTAATCCATTTTTATTTACATATGAAGAGGAAGGGCTGCTTGACATGAGGGTGTCATTTTCTCTCGCAGCAGTGTGTTCCCTGGCATCTCTTGTTGTGTGGAATGGAGGTATGGGTCTGACAACAGCAGTGGGAAAGGAGTCAGCATGACAGAGTTGTTCATATTTGCCACAGTGTTCTGCATTGAGAGTCAGTACAGCTTCAAAACAGCAGGGGAAAATAACAGGATCTCCAAACAGTGGGTGGTGCTTGACAAATAGGCAGAGGTAGTTATTTGCAAACTGTGAATGTTATAGGTTTGTACTAAACAGGAATATTTATGAGCTCAGCCTAGAGGTTTGTAACACATGAGAGGTCGTGGATTAGCAAAGGTATTAGCGTTTTAACCATGTAAGATTATAGTTAGCTGCATCTTTTAAAATATGTGCAAAGTGGAAAGATGGTAACATGATTTCTCAAGGGGAAACGGTGGCATTGGTATTGTAGTACCACATTACCAGGCAGTTATTACTGGGTTTTTATCAATTTTTTTAAAATTCTAAGCTTCAAATGATTAAGGTCTGCAGTTTGCATCATCAGGTTATATACAGGATGTGTTCTTAGAGATAAATCTTTCCCTAATATATACAGACCAAATCCAGTAAATCATGGAACACTTAATTGGTGTATTCAGCAGAAATCATCAGTTTCATGTTGTGGCATTCAGGGCTGACTTGTATATTACTCTGTCACATGGTGAGAATGAAGCATTGCAGAGTTTTTTGGGAGATGAGATGGGCAAAGATAAAAAAGTAAATAGTGGAAAGATTGAAAAGAGCCCAACTGACCACAGGCTAGAACACATTTAAAGGAAAGTCCATGCCATGGCAATGATGGCAGAAAAAAAATGCATGCCTCCCTGCCACCATTGTGTCTATACACCACTGTACACAGTCATCCAGGAGAGCTGCTTTGAGTGGTCAGAATTACAGCCCATTTGACAGCTCACTCTGAAAAGTTTGTAGGGAACTTTACAAACAAAAATGCTTCAATCTATTCTTACTTGAATGCTGATACTGGTCCAGTGAATGTAACTTTGGCTCCTGTTTGTCCTGCATTATTGAAGATGCTTCAGTCTGTGCAGCTTGAGGGTATGAACGTGACTCTTGGAGAAATTAGAACCACCATTTGTGACATCTGTGCTCATAAAAGCAACCAGAGGTAGACTAACTGAATGATTAAAAGGAATGGTGAATATCTTACTGCAATAAAGCAAAGTTCTGATCTGGCTAAAAGAAGTTGTGGTGAGACCTTTACTGGAAAAAAAAAAAGCCTCCCTAAGGACCTGTCATATTGGATATTTACTGTTCAGTCTTTTTTTGTTTTTGTCCAAAATTGGAGTGCATGGTCTTCTCCAAGCTCCAAGTGTCTATGGATGAAATTTCCCTCCACCACTCCCTTCTCCTTCTGTGTCATGTCTTTTTAGATTGTAGGCCCGAGGGCAGGGAACCGTCTAACTAAAAAGATTGCATGTACAGCGCTGTGTAAATGTACAGCACTTCATAAATAAAGGTTAATAATAATAATAATAATAATAATAATAATAATAATAATAATAATAATTATATAAGTCTATTTCAGTCTGGCTTCAGGCCTGGTTATGAGGTGTGGTGGTGGTGGTGGGAGATTGCTTTGTTTAGTTTGGTGGATGATCTACAGCAAGAACTGGATCACTTATTAGCTTTTGATACCATCAACCATGGTATCCTTCTACAGCTCCTGTCTGGGATGAGACTTGGGGACACAGTGGTTCTGGTCCTTCTAGTAGGGCAAACACAGAAGATTGGTCACTGCAGGATGTGTTCAACATCCTGGCCATTGGCCTGTTCACTTGTAATGCTGCCCACATGCTCTGTAACATATTTATAAACCAATGGGAGAGGTTATCTGTAGTTTTGCGGTTTGGAATCATCAGTATGCCAGTGACATCCAACTATGTCATTCATTCATTTGATTTATTTCTTGCCTTTCTCTTATTCAGGCATAGGGAGCCTTCAAAGGCTTTATAGGGGTCAGCAGGGGATGTATGCTTCCAGGGTTTGCATATGGATTTTACATTCTACTAAGGTCAGTGAGTGAGAGACTGAGTGATAGTGAATGAAGTGAGTAAGAGAGAGAGACACACCGAGAGAATCCACTAGAGAATACTTCCTTGTTTAACTGAAGACTGTATCACTACTTCTCCAAGCCTTGTCACATACAAATGATATAATTATTTCATTTCAGAAATAGCTTGGAGGCACGAGTGTTACTCTGAGGCCCAAAGATACTTCCTTGATTGCAAAAAGATGTAAAAGAGACAAATGCTTTCACATTTGTGACTTACTTGGATATTAAAACAAAAGAAGAAAACCTCCGGATCACACCAAAGGCCCTTTAAGACCAGTGTTCTTTTCTCATTTGGGGAACTATTTCTTGGATGCAAAAAACAGTTCCACTGATGCTGTCCGGCAATGCGTATTTAGAACATACTACTCTGATCCTAGATATATTAATCTTGATTAAATAGCTACTAATAACTATGTCCTCCATGAATAGGTCTAATTCCCTTTAAAACCACAAGTGTTGGTGACCATTACTACATTTGTGGTCACCAACAAATTCCACAGCATAACTATTGCCCCTTTACATGTACTTCTGAAGGTGTTCTCAACTGTATCTGTCGCTCTTGCTATTAAGGTGGCATCTTTTCCTTTCTTCCCTGTAGGAACATCTTTTGTAATCTGAAATAGTTTGAAAAGCCACTATTATATGGGGGAATATCACTAGGTAGGCTTTGATGCCAAGTGCCTCCTGGAGAATGGCAATGGGAGCTCTGGTAAATGCTTGAAAGCATTCCTTTCACTTTTTTCAAAACCTGTCATCCTTGAAGCCTTAGCTTGCTGTGGGACAGTGGTTTTTGGACAATGTGTTGACTAGACACTTAAGAAACTTTTTCATTATGGTTATGAGATTGTAACAAAGAGTGTCCTGTATACAAGGGCTGTTCCAACATTTTACAAACCTGGTGCAAAAGGCAAGTGGCATCTTCCCACCCCATGTTCAAACTCAAGTGACCAGGTGAATCTTACAGTATCTTTCAGCATCACTGCCCTGGGGCACCAAAATATTTATGGGGCACAGGACACGCAATGTGACACACTTAGCACTATTCTTCACATAGGTTTGTGCTAGTGGACTTTGAAGGAATTGCAAGAGAGCTACCATTGCTTGCTTCTCTTCCCACACCTGTCACCTTAGACGTTGTTCCACTTGCTTAATGGTTGTGAAAGGCCTACTACCATGTGAGTTTTAAACTATTATAAATGATACATTATTATACTATGTGTGTGCAGGGATCAGGTTGTGTGAATGTGGTCTGCTTGAAGTCTGTCCCCATAATGGACACCATGACACTCATCCAACAGATTTTTTCCAGAAGACATCACAGCCCTGTCCAAACATTGACTCAGCACAAGCTATTTCCAGTGGGGACAATGGATTCTCGAACAGAGAGATGGAGTAGCAATGGGAAAGCCCTCTAAGCCCAGTGATAGCAAACTTTACATGGAACACTTTGAAAGCAAGCCCTGGAAACAGCACTGAAAAAGCCCACAACTTGGTTCTGATATGTGGATGACACTTCACCATCTGGAGCCATGGAGAAGAAGACCTGGCTGTATTCCTGAACCATCTGAACAACATCACACCCCAACATCCAATTCACTGTGGAAAAGAAAAGAAGGAACACTGCCATTTTTGGATGTCCTTGTCATCCACAAACCGAACCTACATTTGGGTCAGACAGTATACATGAAAACCCACACATACCGACTGATACCTGCACAGAAACTCCACCATCACCCAGGACAAAAAAGAAGCACAATAAAAAAACTGGTAGATGAGCAAAACATATCTGTGAACCCCACTTCTTAGAAGATGACATGAAGCACCTGGACCGGGCTCTACAGGCCAATGGTTATTCCAGCTCAGACATCAGAAGGCTGCCAGGCCCAGGAAAACCCAAAGAAGTGAAGACAACAGCAACCCAAGGGAAGTTATTTTTACCATATATCAAAGGAGTCACAGACAGAATAGGCACAGTGGTGAGGAACAACCTTCAATGTTACAAACTGACAAGGAAAAATCCAGCAAATGCTTCGCTCAGCCAAGGCCCAGAGAGGACCCTCTCACCGCCACAGGAGTTTACCGCATACCATGCAACTGTGGAAAGTCTACATAGGGACCACCAAACGCCGTGTGCAACAAGAATCAAGGAACACGAGGACACTGCGACTGGGACAGCCAGAAAAAACAGCAGTAGCGAAACATGCCACAAACCATCCTGGGCATAAAATACGTTTGAAAACACTGAAGTTCTAGCCATGCCAACCACTACCATGTCAGGATGCACAGGGAAGCCATTGAATCCACAAACACAGGACATCAACCAGAAAGAAGAAACCTTAAAGTGAACAAAATTTGGCTACCAGTCCGGAAATAGCCAATTAGGACTCAGCAAATGCAAATGGGAAACCATTCAGAGTCAGGGGCTTCCCAGCAGATAATGATCACCAATTAGCAGACATTAATCCTCTTTTGCATTAGCCTCCCAGGCTGAGGCCAGCCATCAACACAGAACAGATTCATAGAGACAAGCCTGGGATAGAAACACTCTGTGAAGGGAATTTACTTGTGAGGTTTGGTTTTAGATTGCTATATAGCGTTCACCACTGCAGACAGCTATGTAAATGATGAAGATTTGAACTCTATTAGGTGAGGGAAGGAGGCAAGATGGCGCCGGTGTGATAGGAGGTGTTTTTATGAGCTCCGAAGTTCTCTGTTTGTTTTATTATTTCTACTTGATTATTTGGTTATTTTGTTTTGAAAGTACTTCTCAGTGACGTGTAATATTTGTCGTTGCTGCTCTTCCAGTGTTTGGTGAAATTACTGATATGGGCAACAAAACGCTTTGAACACAGCCTGATACAAACAAGCATAACAAGCTTCCAAACAGCTTAAAATCGATGACTTACTGTTAATGAGGAAATGTGAGTATTCCAACTACCTCGGCAAACTCAAACTTGGAGTTTACCATTCCAACTGCTAACAACTTTCTTGTGTTGGGAAAAGAAAAAGGCCTTTATCTGAACTTTTGTATCTCCAGGGAGTGAGCTGGCTAACATTCATGAAGGGTGTCCTTGGAATTAAATGAGTCTGTATGGGAGAAACTGCCAGATGAGAAGGAACAACTCACCAAGCAAAACAAGTTAAATCTCCGATTTCGTGACAAAACCATGCCTTTTAACAGCTCCTACTGTTTTTCAATTTATGACGCTTAGGGAAATTGTTAATCAGGTAGAGCTTCTCAAACATTCTTTCGAGACTTTCATGCAGAAGCAATTAGTGGCAAAAGGAATTTAGGTTATGTCAACAGA
Source organism: Sceloporus undulatus (assembly GCF_019175285.1). Lineage (NCBI taxonomy): Eukaryota > Metazoa > Chordata > Lepidosauria > Squamata > Phrynosomatidae > Sceloporus > Sceloporus undulatus. Next base: position 236,989,507 of record NC_056524.1, read on the forward strand.
GATATCCTCAAGTGGGATACCCACTATCAACAACCCCGAGGCAGTCTACCAGTAACTTCTAAGGAGATGGGGGAAGAAACCCACAGCAGGGTCCTACAAGTAAACCAAGTTATGTTGTAAATTGCTTATAATAGTATAAACAACGACAGATGGGGTCCAATGGAAACATTGATCTTCACTGAGCCAACTTTACAGGTGCCCTCCTCGACATTGATATCCTTGCTGTGGAATGGCTTCCTAATATATCAGCTCATAAGCGAATCTTGTAACTTTTGAACAATCTACAATTCCTCTCATGCTGTTGAATGAAACCCTTTTATTCAAATTCCAATAATTCCAGCACCAGGTTTTTCGTGATCAAATTATATCTCCTCTGTTCCCTAATAAGCATGGTAGTGGGGGCTTGCAGATCAAAAGTATGCCCACTTGACAATCCTAAAGGAATCCCTAAAGGGACCTTGAGTAAGACCACACCGAAGCCCAATTCAGTTATAACCTTTAACAGTACGGCAGAGAGGCAACCCACAGAGAACAGGCCACAGATTCAAGCGACTTAATAATTAATATAGAACAACATGACATCACATCCAGAGGGACGACCTTAAAAATATGCTGCTTACTACAAAGGATTTGGCCATACCATGTTGGAATTCAATAACTACTGCTGAGGTCCCTGATGTTGAGAGGGCTTTAGATATGAGTTCTATGGATGCTCTCTTATCAATGAATAAAAAGGACCTTACAACTATAATTCCAGTACAACCTTTGGAACCTAAGAGAGTTACACTGTACCCTCTCTGCAGAAGCATCCAACAACAAAAGGATCCAGCTCAAACATAACTTTTGAACATTTGGTGATGACCTGGACTTTACACCCAGCTTGAACACTAAGCTTATTATGTTGGAATATCATGGGCTGGGGAGATAAGTTCCCTGACCGAGATTTTGCAAATTACCTTTCAAACTTTTAAAATTCTATGTTTACAAGAGCATGGGCTCTTGAACTATTTGCCATCTCTTTATGGATTTCAAGCTTTTCTGTTCCCGCAGTTAAAAGTTGTACAAGAGGCCATGGTAGTGGTGGTCTCACAATAATTCATATCTGTGATTTGCAGGCTGAGATTCAACCAATAACTAGTGCTTTTCCATACAGTGCTTGTCATCAAGAGCATGTGTTTTGGTTCCTAATTTGTATGATGTTTACTTTCCCCCTAACTTAGCAAAGAACGTAGGTCCTAATAGTATTTGGGATAGCTTATCTGAACCATTTTCTTTGAGGTCAATATCCCTCTACAAGGCTTTTACTCTGTGGAGACTTTAATGCTAGAATTGGAAATGACTCAAGGCAGGTGGAGAGTACTAACCAAGGATCAACTGCTTATATTGTACCTGTCCCTAGGTCTCAAAGATATAATTACCAACAAAGCTGGCTTAAGCTTATAGAAGTTCTTTCTTTGCATGGCTTGCAGGCCTTAATGGAACCCATTATGATCTGACATCGGGTCCTTATACTTATGTTACCAACGGGAACAGTACAATAGATTATTAATAGTATCTGCAAATCTGGTCCTGATATTTGTGATTTGAAGTTATTAATCGTGTTGAAAGTGATCATTTCCCATTGTCTTATTATTTAATACTGGTCATTTCACCCCCCTGTACTCCCCAAATTTAATTAATTTAATTCTAAAATGGAATTCAATGGGAGAACAGAGAATACGGTGGTCATTAATTTGGGCATCTCAGTCCATCAGATGCTGGAGAGTATACCTTTAAGTCCCTACAATCAGCTATTTAAATTCCACTTCAGATATTTTACATATTTTCCAAACCATCATTCAAATGCTTAGGCCCAAGTTGGTGAGTAACAACAATTTAATCCCAAACGTAGTAATAACAGATGGTTTGATTTGAATGTCGAAGTGCTCGGAAAGCACTGATGAAGTGCTCTCGCGGCACTTAGAAACAACGATATTCTCTCTGACATCTTAGCTTCTATGCGGTCATCCTAAAGGCACTCTTAAAACACAAAAAAGATGAATATATTAGAACACAATGGAAACAACTACACAAGCTGTTACAGAAAAGAACGAGAACGTTTTGGATATTACTGTTCTGCATGAATAGGATTAGACCGGTATTGTTGGGATATCACATCACAACCATGGTATAGCCATTTAGTAAACTCTATGGAGCTACAAATGCAGAGCACACTCTTTTTGTTTTAAAAACTACTATCTGCCTCAATGGCCCTCGTTTCAGGCTGAGATAAAAAGCTGATTGCAGCTCTGGCATTGAATAAAGCCCGGAGAAAATATGATGCCCCCGAAAATCTATACAAACTTTTCTGAATGGTGGGTCCAATATGGCTAAGGTGTTTACCCAAATCCAACAAAAATATAACATTTTTTAAAATCACTGCAATTTTAATTACAAAAATTTTTTTTTTTTATTATAATTTTTTTTAAAATTTATTTTTAAAGGCAAAAGAAAAACTTAACAAAATTTAATCAATTTTACAATAAATTTACTGGGATAACTCCAGTAGGCTGGAAACAGAGCGTAGTTGTCCCCATATATAAGAAGGGAGATAAGCAAGATCCTAAATAACTATCGGCCCATAAGCTTCTGGACGTTGATTCTAAGCTATATAGTAATATTATTAAATAGACTGCAGGATTGGGAATTTAATAACCAGATTATTTATCCTGAACAACGCTGGATTCAGGGAAGCCAGAGTACTTTGACCATTGTCTGCCTATTATTTATCCCAGAAGGATCGAAGGCACTACAAAAACATCTATTTGTTGCTTCTATTGATCTAGCAGCCGCTTTTGATTCAATTGACAGAAACTTGTTATGGCATAAACTGGCCAATACTAATATATAACCGCTTATTGTTTCTGATCAAGGAACTTTATACCAATACAAACAGCAATAAGAGTTGGTACCTCTGGTTCACTAACTGATCTATTCCTACAAATAAAGGAGTTAAACAAGGATGCCTTTTGGCACCCAACACTTTTTAATTTATATTTGAATGACATCATCCCAGCACTTTCTGGCCCAGATTTTTTCCACCTACACTTGGATCAAAAAAGATCTCTCTTCTGTTATATGCTGATGACATGGTTTTAATTTCACTTACACGATAGGTCTGAGAAGGTTACTTTCCAAACTAGAGCATTTTGTTCCAAGGAAAACTTGTTATCAACTATAATAAAACAAGTAATGGTTTTGGGAAAAGACACTCTGATTTTCGTTGTTCTCTTAATGGTCATCAGATTGAACATGCAGAGAATTTAAGTACTCTCGGCATTTACTTCACAGAAAACCTCTCTTGGAAGTCCCACATAGAAGCTGCAGAGCAGTAGCTGTGAGATCAATTGGAGCAATCCTTAGATTCTATAATCAGGCAGGGGTCATCTAGTTGTACCTGCTGTAAAAATTTCAGAGTAAAGTTAAACCCACATTCTTATGGCGCTGCTGTGTGGTGTTGGGATGATTCCCAATTGGTCAAACTGGAGGGCCATCCAGAAAACGTTTCTCAGGAAATTGCTCCTACTCCCACTGGCACGCCTGCAGCCTTGGTCCGGGCTGAGGTTGGCCTCCCTTCCATTAGAGCTCACATTCATTTACTTTACTTAATTACTGGAGATTGTTAAAGACTCTACGGTTAAGGTTTTTCCTAATTGTGTTTTCAATTTTATCAAGCTGCAAAGTTTGGAGCTCAAGACACCAGAGGCTCTTGAATCATATCCTGCTCTAATTGAAAATTCTTCCAGTTGGAATTCAAGAGAGAAGCTCCGTGAATATATTTTTAACCATGATGTGCATCTGGATAGACTGGCTATTAACAATTCGAAATTTTCCAAATGGTTTGGATTATATAAATTAGACCATCAGTGGCTGTTTACCTAGGGTCTTACATTTCTAAGCTCAGACAGGCTTTTCAAGCTCTTCGCTTCCAAACAATGCCTTCAGCCATGATGACGGTAGATATTCACATACACCTAAGGTTCCCCGTTATGTATTTGGAGCCCCAGAATCGAGGATTTGCCTCATTATTTGTTTCACTATATACTGGTCCAAGAACAAAATTTATGGGATCTATTCTGTCCAATTTACAGTCTAATACCATTTCCAAAAAGATTTATTATCTCTTGTCTGATATTGATTCTAAGGTAACTTATAAGGTTTCACTGTTTGCCTCAGCAGCAATCAAAATTCGGGCAAGGGTAATAGCAGACATTGCAGTTGATTGTCAGGGGGATGACCTTATCTAAACTTTGAAGTGGTTTTTTTAAAAATGTTTTTAACGATTGTTAGGTGGATAATCTTATCCAAACCTTGAAGTGGTTTTTTTTAACGTTGTCTTATTTAATTGACTGGAAGTATATTATGTATTAAATTTGGATGTTATTTGATGGAATATTTTATAATTCTGAATTGCTGTCATCGGTTTTATATTTTATCATGCGAATGGCCTTTGGCTTAAGCGTTAATAAAGATTGCTTTGATTTGATTTGATTTGAACTCTATTAACCTAGGAATGTAAATCATGAATGTTGTTTTCACAGTGAAGAACAAATGATTTAACCTCCTTGCTGCTAGAAGAATAATCAGAGTTCAGGACCTATCCTGCACAAAAAATGCAATTTTTTCAAGAAGAAAATGGCCTGGCTGTCCTATGTTACATGGTTGCATGGCCACCCCACTATCATAGAAACTATTCACATGTATAAGTATACATTATTATGCACATGGAAACACACTATTGACACACAGAGACATATAATTCACACCAGTTCAGACACAACACACCCTGGCCAAGCAGTTCTGTTCACCACTACTGCAGTAAAGTGAGGCTTTCACTTGTAGGATGACATTGGATTGGAGTTGGGAAAAGAAATTGCCCATACCTGCCGATTTCATTTTTCCCTTTGTGAAAAGTGATGGTTGCAGAGAGATTCCAGGAGAGAATCTATTTATTTATTTATTTATTTATTTATTTATTTATTTATTGCGTGTATAGCCCACTTTTCCTCATTAAATTGGATCAAGGGAACTAATGGATTCAAGGTGGCCTTTGTGGTAAGGCATATTTATCTAAATCCACATTTATGTGTGTTTATATCTTTCACTTTCATCTCTATTCTGAAGTACTGATTTTTGCTCTCATTTGCCATCAAGTGGACTTATAGTGACTCTACAAATGAGGGACCTCCAAAAGGTCCAACATCAATTGATTTTTGAATAATCTATGCTGTGGTTTTATACAGAGAAGATTGTTCCAAAACAATGGTGATAACTGTGGCAGATAATGCTCACATGATACTCCACAAATCCAGGCTACAGATAAGTCATGCAGATTCTTTCTTTATAATCTCATCAGAATTCAACCATTTCTTTCTGTTTCAATGGCAAAGACTTTGGTGCATGCATTGGTGATATCACACCTGGATTATTGCAACTCATTGGTAATGGGTTTTCCTATTTCCCACCTTAGCCCCCTAATCTCTGTATAATGCTCAGTGGCCAGGATCATCTTCTCTGCCCGTTGCTTTGATCATGTTAACCCCTTGTTGTTATCTCTCCATTTACTTCCCATTCCTTTCAGAAACCGTTATAAAATTCTTCTCCTGACGTTTAAAACCCTTCATGGCTTGGCTCATCTCTCCTTACTGCCCTCCATGTACATTGAGATCTTATCACACCTGACCCAGCCAAGGGATTCCTCCTCTCCTAATCAAATCCGCCCCTCTCATGTGTTGCTTCTCATGCCTGGAATCTCCTCCCCACACAATTAAGAACTATTACTTCCTTGGTTAATTTTTAAGGCCAAATTGAAGACACTCTTGTTTAGGGAGGCATTCCAAATTACTGGTTGTTAATCTACTGCTTACTTTCTCTTTATTGTATACTAGTTAGTATTATTTTAGAGATATTTAATCATGTAATGTCATCGTCTTAGATTGTATGGCACTTGGCAGGTTTTTATTCTTTTTTTCTTATTTTTTTATGCTTACTATGTAAAGCGCTATGCAAATTCTACAGTGCTCTATAAATAAATGATTATGATAATGATGATGATAATAATAATAATAATAATAATAATAATAATATCTAACTATACCCTTGCAAATTGAAAACCATCACTGCATGTTTGCATCAATCTACTCCATAGGAAATATGCCATCACACACCAAAATAAATAAATAAATAAAATAAGCTGCCAACACCATGAGTGAAAGACTTGTTGATAAACAAGGAAACCTTATTTATACCAGAGATTCTAATTCAACCCTGACAATTAGAGCCTATGACTTAATTAAAAAATTATTCTTTTTGGCCTGTCTCCTTTTCTTTCTTTCAAACATTTGAACTCACCCTTCCTTTGGATCAGAGCCATCCCATTTTTTTTTCTGTCACAAACTTTTGATATAAGAGTGCATGTCATTTTTCAATATTGGGATGGAAAAGAAGTTTTATACAATTTTAACCAGTACACATTCTATAGTCTCAAAGGTAGGTATATGTCCTGTTTCCATTCATGAGGAAGGAAACACAAGTAGCATATTTTCCTCTCCCTTTTCAAATTTTATGTACATATATTTGCTCAGCTCAAAAATGTGTGACTTTTGAAAACAAAAACAGGCATGTTAGTAAGCAACTGCATACAATAAAGTGTGCATTCAGAAAAATGCATGGAAAATTGTCATATATTAGGAAAAGATATGTCCAAATTTTCATGCAAACGTGCCCCACAAAATCTTGCAACCCAGTAAAAAACAAAAAGAACGGAAATCCGAATAGGATTTAGACAGATCACAATAAAATCTAGGCGGAATGATTTTCTATCCTTATCCAGAGATCTTCAAGACTCCTAGCGGGAGGATGGAAGCAAAGAAGGAACTGCATTGCTCTCATTGTTCATTTCATTGTTCTCACTGGTAGAGAAATAAGTTACACAAGCTTCGTGACTGGTATAATCTTTGTTCTGCATTGCAGAAATGCTGAAACACTGAGAGAGGCCTTTGGATTGTGTAAATCCAGAGACTTTCCTGATCCACCTATGCTGCACCCCAATTCTTATCTTCCCTCCTTCTAATGTTGTAAAGGAAAGGGGTACAGAACTCTCCACAGGGTAAAGGAAGGAAGAATAGGTTGGATCTCCTACCCATGGTTTCCACCCCCAGAAAGATATATTTCCATCTGTACTTGTTTCCTAGGACACTGTCACAGGAAATATAGGATTGTATTGTAGATTTTTTTTCTTTCCTGTCCACTGGCTTTAAGGGGTTTTTTGTAATTGTATTTTTTTTATTTATTTTTTTTATTTTTTTTTTTTTTTGTATGTACAGAATGGTGAGATTTCCTGAACTGGTCAGCTGAGGGAAGTGGCAAGACACAGAGTATTGTGTGATTCCCAGCTGCTGGGGCATAAATAAATATGGCATAGCTCCCCTTCAGTGTGTTCTATTTTGGTCTAAAAAGAAGCTGATAGTAACATTTCAGCATGTATAATCTGGCTGTCAGGATGAATTTTCCTTCCAGCAAGCCTGTAGCATAAATGAAAACCTAGCAGTTTTCCTGCGGTGATTCTGTGAAGAGTGTTAGATTTAACATATAAAATCTAGCTAGAGACCAGATTTTCCTCTTCCTTCCTTCCTTGAGAAAGATGGCACAGTTCCAACAATATGTAGCACTTTTAATTGTAGCCCATTTTTTTTAGAAGCGTTCCCCATTAATTAGCTATTTCTCAACCTAGTCAAAACGTTGTTTCTCCCTCCCTCCCTCCCCCCTCTCTCTGTAAGGTGATTTAAAAACCAGCTGCCATGCCTTGTCAGACTATTAAAATATAAAATAGACTACAGAATATTACATCACTTTTTGCTGTATATACTTGCAAGAGTGATCAGAAAGTGGATTTGGATCCAATGGCAGAACTCTGTGAAAATGGTTTCTGACTTCCACAATCTCTTTTTTACCATCTCTTGTATAGGTTACTGAAATACAGAAAGCTTGTGAAGAAACAAGTAGCATGCATGTGTATGTGTGTACTCACACACATACACTCTCACACATGAAATGATGAAGTGCAAGCTGAGGCCTGGTATGAAGACAAATCCATAGGCTGAAATGCTCTGTTCATGGTTTCTAAATCTTTTTACCCTTCATATCACTGTCCTGCAGCTGTTTCATGACTTGTGCTGATGTCTTTCAGACTCATTTTTTTTAATAATGTAGTTTCCATGAGCCTAAAATCTGCAGCCCTTTACATTACAGGAATGATGAACATAACAGCCTGTTGGTGTGATCACTGGGTTTGTGAACTCCAGCTCAAGAAAATATTTTTGCCCCAAAAAAATGCTAAATATGTTAGCAATACTTTCTCACCCAGTGACAAAGAAAATGTGTAATCCTAGAAGGAATATGGGCAGTCACAGATACACTGGTCCCATCATATACACATTCTCACATATGCATGGAGAGATTTTACTGATGGTTTTGTAGAACAATTTCTTACACTTCAGTGTACACTCAAGCCTTTAGTGACAGAATCCACTCTCCAAACTGCTGTCATTAACCTTCATGAACCTCTGATTTTGGCAGTGATTGCCTGCCATATCGGTAGTCTTAGAAATTGTGTGAACAGCAGCCAAATGAACCCACTGCTCTCTTTCTCCTTCTTAACATTTAATGTTTTCCTCTCTTAAAAATGCAGTGTTGTTGTGCATTTTTAAATGTGTTCCATTTCAGTCATCATCACTGCTATAAAATGACACATTTTTTCTGCAGCTATTTTGCAGAGCAGTGTAAACTAGAGAGGCCTCAAATTATTGTATATTCTTGTTTCTGATTAATTTGGAAGAAGGTATTGGTAAGTATAGAATGGAAGAAAGAACATACTCTTACCCCAGGAAAAAAAACTGTTTGGAAAGTTTTCTTTAATTGAGGCTATAAATCACACGCTGCATGCATAATTTGCAAGTAGCATCCTCAAATTATACTTACAAAAAATAAGTTGGTTCTTCACTTTCAGCTTGGGATCTAGATGTTTCAAACTAATTTCTAGGGTCAGTATGTAGTAGAATTGAATTACTCATATTTGTAAAAGAGGATTGGAATAAGTAGAGCAGTGGACCGCTTTAGATTAATGGTGAATTAAAAATATGCAGAAAGAGCAGAAAGAGTTTTAGCCTCTTTCACTTGGGAAGATCCCTTGTACTAAGTCAGAACATTGGTCCATCTGGTTCAAAACTATTTACATTGTGCCCTGCAGCACTACACAGACTATAGCACTTTAGAATTCTATATCAACTGCTTAGCCTCGTAAAAGTAGGTTGGGAAGATCGTAACAATAGTGTCAAAATTGTGACTAAGTAGTAATTTTGAATGTAAAACAGTTACCTAGATTTACTCATCCATAAATGTTCTATATTTACAGTTGCTACTTAGTCATAATTTTGACACCATTATCATGATTGTTATTCTCCCCCATTTACTTTATTGGACATTAGGTACATGGGGAGAAAGAGATCCATTTTGCTGACCACTGGAATCCAGGTGAATGACATTTCCATCATGCTTGGATGAGTTAGGTCAGGAGAGGTTACATAGGGGTGGAACAGACCACTCCGAAGGAGCGGCTTGAAGTAACCTGACAGAGACAAATTGTGGCTGCAGCAACCATATGTCGGGCTCCAGATTGCCTTTTTGTTAGCCCAAAAAGAAGTGGCAAATTGCCACTCCTTTTTGCACTGGCAAATAGCTGGTGTTTCCTGCCCCACCATGACTTTACGGCGCTCCTGAGACATGTGGCATGTAAATGCCACACTGCCAGAGCGCCTGGAAGCCAGACCACATCTGGGTAGCTGGGCGGCTTTTGAGTGTGCAGTGTCTAAACGCCACACTCCCAAGTCGCTGGGAAGCTGACATTTAGAGCCAATCTGTTTCACCCCTTAATTGACTAAATTCCACCCTGGGTTTTTAAGGAGAATTAGAAGAAGTTGAAATTTCCTTCAGCTCCAGGCTCATTATGTTGAACTCATGAATAATTTAGTCTCACATAAAACAGACTTCAGCAACTATTTAGCACAAGGGTTGATTATTGCCTAGTTAATTCATGGCATGTCTTAATTAACACCATCAAGAATCACTAATGACACTTGAGGGTATCTTGAAAACCCTGTGGTTGAGTTATGCTTATTATCTGTTTACAAAATACTCTATGGATTTTAGGGGGGGGGGAATTCTATGAATAATTAAGACTTTGGGGGCAAAGCCTCTCTCCATCTCCCTTTCCTCCTTCCTCATATATCAAGAATTGGACACTGCTAGATTATACTAAATGTCTCCCCAGTTAAGTGTTCTTTTCCAGTTTAGAAAACTCTGTCTAGTAATGGCCATCCAGATGCCACTGAAAGCTTGCAAAAATGGACCAACTTTTGCTTGTCATCAGCCTTGGATTCAGGCTGAAAGTGTATCCTGTAATGGATGTTGGGATGGTGCCAGTGCCCTCCCTGTGTGTGTGTGTGTGTGTGTGTGTGTATTTCTGGCTTTTTAATCTTAATATGGAGGTTCTGTGTGGTTATCTTGGCCCATAATAAATTTCTTCTTGTTAACTGCCTTCAAGTTGACTTTCACTTATGATGACCCTATGAATGAGAGACCTTGAAGTCATCCTATCTTCAACTGCTCTGCTCAGCTTTTGCAGATTCATTGCTGTGGTCTTCCTCTTTTCCTATTGCTCCCAACTTTACCAAGCATTATATATTTTTTCAGTCCTTTCTTCTCATGATATGGCCAAAACACAATAACCTCACTTTAGTCATCTTTACTTCTAGACTGAGTTCAGGCCCGATTTTATTAAGGACACTTCCACTGGTCTTTTTAGCAGTCCACAGAATTCTCAGTTCTCTAGCACTACATTTCAAATGAGTTGATTTCCCCCCCCCCCCTATCAGTTTTCTTTACCGTCCAGCTTTTACAAACATACCAAACAACAGGAAACATGATGTCATGGACGATCCTATCTTTACACTTCAGGAACTTGTTTAGTTCTTTCACAGCTGCCTTCCAAGTCCTAGTCTTCTTCTGATTTCTTGACAGGAATCTCTACTCTAATGAGCCTGTGGATGGAAAATCTTGAACTATTTTGATCTCTCTATTATGTAGTTTAAAATTATGTAGATAGTCTGTGGTCATAATTTTTGTTTTTTTAATGTTCAGCTGTAAACCTGCCTGTGCATGTTCTGTCTTGACCTCCCTCAATAATCTTCCCATATCTTTGATATTTTCTACTAGTATTATGGTGTCATCTGCATATCTTATATTGTTGATGTTCCGTCTGATTTTCACGTTTCCCTCTTCTAAGTGCAATCCTGCTTTTTGTATGATTTTCTGAGCATACAAACTAAATAGATAGGGCAATAGAATACAACCTTGCCTGACCACCCTACCAGATGGAAAACAGTCAGTTTCTCCCTATTCTATCCTAACATTAGCCTCCTGTCCTGAATACAGATCATGTATCAGGACTATCAAATGTGCTGGGACACCTATTTCTATACAATCAAATGTATACAATCTATAAAGCAGAGGCTGATCTTTATTTGAAATTTCTTAATATGGTCCATTATCCAGTGTATGTTTGCTGTATGATTCCTATTGACTCTTCCTTTCCTTAGCCATTGTTTTATTTTCCAAATTTGCTGACATATTTTAGTAAGAACTAGAGTAGATTATATCTCTTTAGTTTGGAGAAGCTCTATTGATATGCCATCAAGTTCAACCCCCTTGCCATGCAGGAACTCATAATCAAAGCACCTCTGACAAATGGCCATACTCTGGTTATAACAATAAGTTTTTGATGTTTCTGGTTATTCAGCTGGTATTTTAATTTAAAATTATATTGTTGATGTTTTATTATCTGTAGTTTTATACTTGTATTTTCCTATTTTATTGATATAATTCCACCTCGATCCACAGGGAAATATAAATAAATATTATTGTTGTTGTTGTTGTTGATACAACCTAGAGTCAAATTGGCCTTGTTAGCTGCTGTGTCACACTGTTGACTCATGTTCAGCTCATGGTCCATTAGGACTCCTAGATCCCGTTCACATGTACTGTTGTTAAGTCAGGTGTCCCCCATCCTATAGCTATGCATTTCAATTTTTTTGCCCAAAGGTCATCAGATCTTAGAACAGCAAATTCTAGTTGATAGTTATGCATTGCAACTGTCTGAAATTAGCAGTTGAACCTGCAGCTCCCCTGAATGTCTTATGGGACCTGTGTAATTATTTCATCCCACAATATAACCATGCCATTTTTTTTATACAGAAGTGTTTAAGATTTTTTCCCCCCAATTGCCTGTAAAAGTGATCACATACTGGCTTTGATATAGTCAGGGGAACTTAATTCAGTGGTTTATCTCTTTGGTGGCTTTTTGATTTTCATTCTTCTGGGTGTGAAATAGTTTTGTGGTACAAATCCTCTGTAAATTATTTCCTAAGTACTTCAGCCATTTTGACAATCAAGCCCTTTCATTTCAAGATATTTAACCCACTTCATCAAACATCCTTTGCAAATGGAGTACAGAAATGACAGCTTTTGAATATGCAGGGATAGGAGTCTTTCATTTCCTGATTTTACTCTTGTGGTTTCAGATTTCTAGATCTTTGGCCATTCAGATAATTAATCTGACTCTGGGATGGAGCCTTTTCCTAGACAGACAGCTTGAATAGGAGCCTAAATACAATTTAGCAAATTGAAAAACTTGCTAGACAGTTTGGGAAGAGAATACAGTCAAGTAATCAACTCAGTAACCTACCAAGGCCAATTGCCCACAGAAATTATTTATGAAAGCATTGTGTGCTAATGTAACTGTATGCTATTCAGTACTGTAGAATTTTTCTTTTTAGCAAATATTCTAATTTCATATTATGAAAAAGACCCATAAGATCTGTAAGGTTCACCAGAATGGAGAGAATATGAGAAGGAATAAATGAGATAGGATAGACCATATGATCACCCAAAGATGTTGATCATTGGGGACAGTGGAGAGAAGCAGTTTATTCATGCATCCTTAATTGGTGGTATTCCTTACACAGGATTTAATGTTTCTGTGAAGACTAAAATTAGATCTATGTTTTTATATTGTACATTTCTAAAGCTTCATCTTCCCGAGAGGATTAAAATATTTGATGTACAATGCAATATTGTTATAAGCCCACAACAGTTAAAGCAAGCTCATAAAGTTTTAAATAAATAAAAAAGTGACAAATCAGACAAATCCAGAACTTGTAATTATAATTATAATTTTATTCATTTATATCCTACCTTTCTCCTGATATAGGGATTCAAGTTGCCTAACAACAGATTTAAAACAGTACAAATTAAAAACAGTACAAAAGCAATAAAACGTTCATACCATTTAAAAAAAAATTAAATAGTATTTAAAAGTTAAAAATATTACACATTAAAAATTAAAATGTATTAAATACTCCATACAAACCTTAAAATCTGAATTACACAGCATTAAAAAAACCCCAACCCTCATCAGTTTGAAAAAGCCTGATGGCACATGAATGTTTTCACAGGCTACTAAAAGGACAGCAGGGATGGGGCCACTCTGGTCTTTCTAGGGAGGGAGTTCCAATGGCCTGGGGGCAGCCACTTACAATGATATGTAAAAACCTATGTTAAAAACAACAGATGGAACCAGCCATATAGTGTCAATTCCACAGGGCAGGGTATATTGGCACAGAACCTTTTGTTTCCAGTGCTCACTGACTTTACAGATCTTAAAAATTGTGTGCCAAGTATCATTTTTTTAATCTCTGTCCTAATACATGGACAGTTATGGGTGAATAGAATGTCCTCTTGTATTTATGATGCTAGGATGTCTCTCTCTCTCATCTACCTACCTACCTACCTACCTACCTACTTACCTACCTTGTTTTCATTTCAATGCATTAGTTTTATATACCACTTATATTTTACCTTGACTTTATATTTACCTTCTTTAGTAAATGTTTGACATTTCATATGTTAACATATTGTACACTGTTCTTGGATAGCTGGCAGTTAAACTCATTGTCTTCCACCATTTTCTCTCTATTTGTATCTCCAGTTCTTTCTCTACTGTGTCCCCCCCCCCCCAAAAAAAAATCCCCTTGATACACAGTAGGAAAACAAAAAGTTTTCTATTTTTATATCAAAACATATTTAAGGTTAATTTCTTACAAAACTAACAAAAGTTTGATGTCAATGCAGCCAGGACTCACAACCCAACATCTTCTCAACCACACATGTGATGAGGAACGTATATATTCATTGTATAAATGGCTTTCTTCTTTATTCCATATTTTGCTTTTTGTTAAACATTTTTATCCCACTAATAATGAAAAGCCTGTGTTTATTAAGAAGAAAACATATATTTTATTTTATATGAATTTTTTTTTAAAACTTTAAAGGCAAAAGACAAGGGTTTTGAAAAACACAACACCCAATTTACCAGGGAAAACAAAGGCACCAGCAAATCTCTGTAAATTTCTGGCATTTTAAAATGGGTTTTGTAAGGGCTTTATAAAGATGAACAGGTGCCACAATTTATAGCTCAGTGGCTGCTAACACATAACAAGGAGCCAAGGCAACATGTATTTCATGAACAGAAGCTGCCTTTTCAGATCATTTCCATATGGCATTTTCCTCCACTGATCTCCCAACACCCAACTGAAGCAACATTTAAACAAATGTTAAGAATGTTCCTGAAGGTTTCTGTGGATCATGTTTGCATAACTTGAAATCACGGCAAGATATGCTCTAATTTCATTGATGTTCATTTGAAGGGTTTTCCATTCAAAGTCCATTTTAAAGATAAAGAACCATAAGAAGGAAGGTCAGCATTGACCTTATTGTTGCTCACAGCAGAAGCTGGTGGTTCCAGTGTCAGTGAGGCATCGGATCCACTCTGTTCCCCCCCCCCATTTTTAAAGGAGCTATTCAAAACGCTTAACCTATATTTGCATAACATAACATCTGAACTGAACCTTGGAATGGATTCTTTGCCTCACGGATATTGGAACCACCTGTCAACAGCACTTGGAAGCAAACTTAACAGGGGTACAGGCCATCTGATCACATTCCTCCCATCTGTAGCAAGATGCATTGTATTTCCATTTAAATACTAAATCTGCATTGATATTATGGATGGAGTTTGACTCTTCATCTGTCCTGGGGAGGGCTATTTCTGAGTGCTAGGGATCCAAATCAAAGTTGCTGGAACACTCCAGGAATTGCATCCCTCCCTCCTTCACACACACACACACACACACACACACACACACACACACACACAGAGCCACTGACTTAGAGAACACAATCCATTTTAAAAATATTGTGTGTGGCAACTGAGCTCTTTGTTTATGAGCAATTTTGTTACTACTGACAAATTTGTGGTGGTGAATGTTACTGCACTGTTACAGGTAAACAAGGTGCAGGGGGATAAAATACTTTGTTTCTGAGATGGGTTATATTCCTTGGAGGATTCATCCTAAAAAAGATGATGTTGGTCCATCTTAAAAACAAGGCATTGCCACTGCCACACCCCTTGGTGGCCATTTTAATAAGGCACATTGTAAAAAATTAGTGTGCATTCACTATTGAGGAGGCTATGGGACTTGTGAATGATATAGAGTATGTGCAGTGATTAGCAATATTTACTAAGTAGTACAGACATGAATGACTTGGAGAAGGAAACTAAAGGCTGCATTATAGAAATTCCATTCCAAGATAGGAAAGTTACCCTGGGCGTGAAGCTAATCCACTTTCATTCCAGGAAAGAACTGGGGGAGGAGTGTAAGAAGTGGTGAAACATCCCTGAGGGTATCAGTGTACATCACAGAGGGGTCAGGATAGGAGGGAGAACATTTTAGGTTACTCATACTATCTGACCTTATTATTGTTGCCCATTGTGAGACATTCTTGCCACTGAAGTGCTAAGCAGTGTTCCATGTCTAGCAGTAAAAACGAGCAGGAGCCCAATATGCAACCCAGCTCATATCTATTGTTGTTCCCAAGACTTCCCATCCAGTGAACTCTGCCCAAGATGATTTTTATTTAGCTTAGTTGGTTTTAATATGTAGTTTTTAATCTTACATTGTTTAATCTTGTTTTAAGGGGGGCATTATGTATATATGGATGTATTTTAACCTGTTGTACACTGCTTTGATTGCCTGGCAAAAAGCGGGATAGAAATAATTTTTTCTTATTTTATTATTATTTATGTTGTTGTTAACTGCCATGACATTGGCCCTCCAAGTCACCCTATCCTCAACATCCCTGCTCAGGTCTTGTAGACCGACAGCCATGGCTTCCTTGATTGATTCTATCCACCTGGAATACAGCAGCCCTCTTCTTCTTCCTACCACATCAAGCATTATTGTCTTTTATCATGAGTCATGTCTTCTCATGATATGGCTGGGGTATTACAGTCTCAGTTTAGTCATTTTGGCTTCTCTTCTATGGAGAGTTCAGGCTTAATTTGCTCATTTATTTGTCTTGTAAGCATAGGGTTGCCAAAACTGTCAACCACCAAACCGGGACAAATGTAAGACAAATGTAGGACAAAATTTACCCCCCAAATGTAGGACATACTTTTAGAAAGGAGGAAACACGAAAAAATTTAATAATTTAAAAAAGCATTAATATAAACACATGTTTCATAGGCATGCTGAAAATGGAGGACATTTTGGCATTATTCCTAGACAGATGGCAGAAATGTACTTCCCTTTCTGGCCAAACCCCCCCCCCCCCCCCGCTCCATTTCAAAACACACACAACAGCACATTTGGGCATTTCACATGGCTTTATTTAACATGACCTCTTGCATATTTCAGAGGCTTATTGCATAACCAAACCCTTTGGGTTTAACACTTAACATGGGTTCACATGCTATGCATATTGAATATGTCAAGGTGGTTTAACAAGAAGTGGATTTGCCCTCAGTTTCAGGTTTCTTACCCCAAGTATACTTCTCAGAAGTGTGTACTTGGTCAAGGTACTTTGGTTTTTCTTCACTGCGCATGAGTTTATAAAAATCAGAACAACTTACACTGGCCATGCCTCAGAGAGTATCAATATCACCACCACCATCATCATCACTATCATTGTTAAAAGAAGACAGACTTGTTGGCATTAAAATCAGAAAAATACACAGAAAAGGCACTTTAGAAAGTCACACTGTCTCGGCTTCAGAAACACTGAGTGCATGCCTCTGAAGCTGACTGATATCAACATCACCACCACCACCACCACCATCATCACTATCATTGTTAAAACAAGGCAGACCTCTTAGCATTAAAAGCACCCAAAACACACAGAAAATGCACTTTGGAAAGTCACACTGTCTCGGCTTCCGAAATAGTGAGCGCATGCCTCTGAAGCTGACTGATATCAACATCACCACCACCACCACCACCACCACCATTATCATCATCACTATCATTGTTAAAACAAGGCAGACTTGTTAGCATTAAAACCACCAAAAATACACAGAAATGCACTTTGGAAAGTCACACTGTCTCGGCTTCAGAAAGAGTGAGTGCAGGCCTCAGAAGCTGGCTGCTATCAATATCACCACCACCATCATCATCACTATAATTGTTAAAAGAAGGCAGACCTGTTAGCATTAAAAAATACCAAAAATACACAGAAATGTACTTTGGAAAGTCACACTGTCTTGGCTTCAGAAAGAGTGAGTGCAGGCCTTAGAAGCTGGCTGCTATCAATATCATCATCATCATCATCATCATCACCACCACCACCACCACCACCACATGAAGGCAGACCTGTTAGCATTAAAAGCACCAAAACACACAGAAAATTCACTTTAGACCAAAAAAACCTTAGGAAATGGGCACCCACCTCTTCCTCCTCCTCCTCCTCCTCTTCTTCCTCCCCCTCCTCCTGCTACTCTTCCTCCTTCTCCTCCTCCTCCTGCTACTCTTCCTCCTCTTCCTCCTCCTCCTCCTCCTCCTCCTGCTACTCTTCCTCCTCTTCCTCTTCCTCCTCCTCCTGCTACTCTTCCTCTTCTTCCTCCTCCTCCTCCTCCTCGTCCTCCTGCTACTCTTCCTCCTCCTCCTCTGCTGCCTTGCCAGGCCTGGGGCAGCCCACGTGGGGACCAAATAGAGGAGGAGCTCCTCCTCTTGAGGCTGGCTGGCCAATGGGGGCAGTCTGGAGCTACAACAGCCTCGCCCCTTGCCAGAAGCCATTGGCCAGCCAGCCTCAGGAGGAGGAACTCCTCCTGCTTAGCCCTGCGCGTGGCCCTGCAAGAGCGCGCAGGGCAAACGGAATTGCCAGCCGGCGGCAAAGCCCGTGGTGGTGGTTGTGGCAGTGACTGCGGCAGTGGTGGTGGCCGCAGCGGCAGCAGCATGCAGCGCAACGGCCGCAGGAGCAGCCGCATGGAGTGGCAGCCGCAGCAGCCATCATAGCCGCCCGCAGCGGCAGCTGACCTGGGGTAAACCGGGGTCCATGGACGAACTGGGACGGGATGACCCCACCCGGTTGAAAAGTGGGAATCTCCCACCCCCAGGCGGGACATGGCAATCTATCTAAGCAGCTCACAATACTGTATCCATATAACTCTTCTCCGGCACCACATTTCAAACGAGTTTCTTCCTATCAGTTTTCTTCATTGTCTAGCTTTCACAACCATCCATAGAAATGGGAAATATGATGGCATAAGCAATCCTAACATGAGCATTCAGTGATATATCTTGACACTTCAGGATCTTGTCTAGTTCCTTTATAGCTGCTCTTCCAAGTCCTAGTCTTCTATATTCATGACTTAACACAGAAATAAATCATGAAAATTTGAGTACCCTTCTTGGACAACACATTTCCTTCTTGGAGGGTAAAGTGTAAGGGGCCATCCTAATTATGAGTGTATGCAGGAGAGGTTAGTCCAGGATGTTGTTGGTATGATATAAGGAAATCATCATAGCCAGAAATTGTTTGTAGAAGAAAAGAGATTCAAACAGTATCATATAACCTGGCCAGTGCCAACCAAGTGATAAATTAAGAATAACCACATCATCTTTTTTTCTGTTGCTCTCAGGATATTATAATATTCCCTTCTACTCATGGGGTAATAAGAGTAGTGGTGGGAGAAGAGGATTTTATATAGAAGTGATAACTACCTGGTTGTCATGCATTAAGTGTCTGTTTTCATAGATAAGGGATGTGACTCTGGGTTAAAAAAAAAGAGTACATACATGTTGTGTTATTGTGCAGGAGAAGTGACAGGAACAGTAAGAGTGGGAGGGAAAGAATTCAGAAAACTTTACCTATAGTGTCAAAAGTCTGAGATCAGTCCTGCTGATCCTTTACTTTGATTGCTTTGTTAAATTGAGTGAAAATAATTGCTACTTTTATAAGCTCTGGCAATGGTTACTCTTCTGTTGAATTCCTTAGTGTTGTATATTTTTAGCATTTGCATGGGATGCAAATAAGCTAATTATATAACTGTTGGCCAAGATAATTTTTATAGACAGGATGTGATAACTCACTCAAATATTTACACTCCCTCAATACAATATACTGTTCTATTTCTACACTGTTTATACTTAATGTAATTAAGAAGGCTTACCCTATCCCTTTCCTTCTCCCCTCCTTTGTTTTTCCTAACAGCCAAAAGATTTGTTCCAGTGCTATCATGGAACCACTCCTGAGAATGTTGAAATATGTAAGCCTCCAGCTCCATGCAATCTAATCAAAATATGGATTCATGAAAGGACCATCTATGCCATTTGAGGGTGCTTAGAGATCCACTGTTACAATGAGAATGGGAGGATCTGGGTAGAGATAATGAGATAATGATTATGTTGAACAGTTAACTGTGACTCTCAAAACATCTTATATCTCTGTTTCTCAGAATGACTTGTAAAGACTCCAGAATTCATCTTCGAGGGCAGAGGTCTCTCAGGAAGTTAGCGATGTGTGTGACTTTTGGCTTCTTTGCTTTTTTGTGGTGGTGGGGTGTGTGTGGAATAGCTAGTATATGGTGTAACAATTAACATTTTGGTCAGGGACTTGAGAGATCCAGGTATATATCATCATTGAGTCATAAAACTCACTGGGTGATATTTGGTTCAGCTCCCCACTAAGATCTCAAGGGATTTGAGTTCAATAGTCACTGCACCAAGCATTCTTTTTCACCCTTACCTACTTCACAGGTGTTGTGATGGTAAAGTGGAGAGGGTTAGAGCCATGTGCACCACTTTGATCTCATTAGAGAAAAAGTAGAATATAAATATAACTACTAAATAAAGAAGCATAAAAGCATCCAGTATCACGTTTAAGATGAACAGCTTTAACTATTGTAATTTATTATACTTTCGAGACTGACTAGTTTATTCTAGCATAAGGTTTTGTGGATTCTAGTTTACTTCATTAGATGCATGGAGACAAGCCTCAGTTGTCAGATTCTCAGTGGATTTCCAAAGAAATTTCACTTTGTGCAACTGATGAAAGTGTCTAGAGTCCACAAAACCTTATGCTAGAATAAACCAGTTAGTCTCAAAGGTGCTACTGGATTCTTCCATGCCTTTTTATGCTAAAACAGCCCAACACACCTCTGTCTTTGAATAATAAACTGAACACTTTCTCTGATTGACTGTCAAAAAGTAATGTAAAAAACCCTTCAGAAACTTTATGGGAAGAATATGTAGAAGTGTTCCTCTTCAAGAGTGGATTGAGCACATGTACACCTAAACTTATGCAGAGTATGTGGGAATGTGCCCCAGAGCTGCTCTGCCTTGTTTTTAAAGTGACAATTGTAGAATGAGACTCCCAGATATCCATTCCTTTCATGTTTCCTGCTTAGGGCCATAGCAATTCAGCAGCCCTGCTGCACAGAGACTTGTGATAAGCTGAGGGAATATTTAATAAATCACTGTCTGCACTTGATGATTGGGAATAGGCAGGGATTTGAATGAGCTAAAGATAATACAAAGTATCTGGGAAACTGCACTGGTAGCTAGAAGATCAAACAGTCTGTTTAGCGAAGGTTGTGTTTGAAGTTTCAGTACAAATAAAGGAAGTTCTGCTATAGTTCATTGCTTTAGGTTTGGGCCTTTATATAAAAAAGCTGGCTTTGAGATGGCTCTGTTTGGAAGGCGAAAAGGCTCACCACCTCCCTTTCTGGTATAGTCCTCTTTGAATGACATATGGTCCAAACCCCAGTTCTGGTGTGGGCAGGACAATGTCTAGCATGCCCCACACCAGAATTGGGGCATAATAAAATTAATACAAATGGAAACACACACACATTCACACACACACACACACATACACACACACTGCCTCCCTAAACAAAACAAAAAAAAGCAGCCTTATCTGTTGCTCCAGATCTTCTGGGAAGTTCCAGAACCATCTGTTTCTGTGCCATGGTGGCTGTTCGCACAAATGTCCAGCTGAGCTGCCCGACATGTATGCCACTGCTATGGATCACTCATTCTGAGATTAGAACAAGGTGCCCAGATTGTCACTTGGTACCTCATTCTGACTTCTGAAGTGAGTGACCTGTGGTGACAACAGATGCATCAAGTGCCTGAGTGGATTGCCCGTGCAGAAAAATACTTCAGAACACAATGGTGGCCAAAATAACAGAGGCAGAACAGGGCAGCTGCAGCACCAAAATACTCTGGGTTGCTCCTGGAGTATCCTGGACAGTGTAAACAAGGCCCTTATAGCAACAACACTCTCTCACAACAGATACTGTTGCACTAAATGGTTACAATGATTAATTGACTTGAAGAAGAGACAGATGAAATTTATGTTTTAGGAGGCCTGCTTCTGTCTAGGCTGGCTGATCTTTCATGAATGTGGCCTAAATTAATGTCTCTCCCCAATTACTTTGTGCAGAGCATCAGTTCAGAAACAAAGCACAGTCTTTCTCATGTGCTCAAAAATGAAATATCCTGTAGATATTAAATATGTTTGCCATGTGAAACCCGACTATGTTGTTTCTGAAAACATTATGTGACTATGAATGGAGCCAGATATTTGGGAGCTAAGGACAAACCACATAAAGACCCAACATATGGTACCTCAAATGGTATGAAGAGGCAATTGCTTGAAGTAAAATAATAAATGCCAGATCAGAAAGGATTCAGTTTGCAGCAAAGCCTTGACCAAAAAAGAATTTGGAGCAAAGTTTAGGGATGAAATATTGGATAGTTTAATTACACTCTAGTAGGCTGTACTGACATCCTCATAACATTTGCATTGCATTCTGGGTATTATATACTACAATAGCCATGATATATTTTACTTTTTGAATAATTTAGAAAGATTTACTCACCATGCCAAAAGCATTATTATATTCAGCTTCAGCTAATTTAGGCCCAGTACAGATGGGCCAAAAGCAGTGTGCTGGCGCCAATACTAGGATTCGGGTGCACACAGCAACCGCATGCTCCCAAAACCTAGTACGTATGGGCGGCGCCATCTTGACACAGTGCCGTCCATATGGCATGCACATCCATGACATGTCTTGTGTGACACATTCAAATGGTGTGGTGCACAAGACATGTCACAGCGATGCCCCAGGGCGCAAATGGCACCTTGGCAGCGTTACAAGAAGGAGCTTCATTTTGGAGCTCCTTTTTCCAGCAGATCATTGTCACAGCCATACGGCTGTTGCAGCAAAGATCCAGAGGAGAAAGGGATGGCCTCTGGCCGCTCCTTTCTCCTAATCTGTAATGGGCCTTGGAGTCACATGTATTGTATGGTTTAGATGAAGTGTTCCCCCAGATGAGGGAAGCTAAACAAAGATTCAGTTTGCATGTGTGGTTGCTGAGGGACACTTTTCTGAGGAAAACCAAGCATCAGAGAGAAAATAGATTAATTTGAGGGAATAGACATTCCCCTTAACATTAACTTGCACCTCTGACACCATGTATTTAAAAAGTTGTTGTATTTAGCCAATGAACCATACTGAGTCAGAATTCCTAGTATATCAGCCAAAATCCTATTCAAGTATACCTCCGTTAGTGAAATAGTCTCTGGATATTTCTTCTTCAACAGAAACTTTGGGGCTATACCGACAGTGCCAAAGCCCTAATCTGGCGATTTGCCAGCTCCAAAAGAAGTAACAGAAAGCAGCTCCTTTTGAAGACAGCAAAAAGCCATCCTTGCCACCGTGGCAGCGGCTTTTCCCCATTTTTTCAGTGCAGCATGTCTAACTAGGCGTGTTGGGTGGGCGGTGCAGTATGTCAGGCGGGTGACATGACGCTGGCATTGGAGTATAGTCAGGGCAGGCAGCAGGTGGTCAGCAAGCCCCCACTCTACCCTGATGCTGGCGTTTCTTGCCAGTCTGTATAGTCTATTAAGTATCAGAGGCAGAAACAACGTAGAAAGAATAGGGATAGGTTTCTACACTACAAAAAAGAAGGGAAGCTTGGACATGTTTAGACAGACCTTGTATTCATATGCACATGTGAGATGAAACAACCAGGTCAGGTAACCATGGCATGAGGAAAGAAAACATTTGAAATCTTGTAGAGCTAACTTCAAGACTTTTTTCCAAAATGCATCCAGGGATATCTTTTTCTTCATTCACCAACCTCCACTTTTCTAATCATTTTCATTTTGGTGGCCAGACTTATGGATCTATGCTTTTTCTTTTCTTTTTTATTTTAAAGAAAACTTGCTATAGGGAGCTGTGGAGAATTAACTGCTTTTCCCTTGTCTCTCTGTTTTGCTGTTCACCCTTGCTCAATAAGGCAGATCGTGTTTAACCTTGCCTATTGTAGTGATGCACGTATGGCCCCAGTTGGATCAACTAGAGCAGAATCCTGGTCTTTCTCTACTCAAAGCTTATTTCATTGTTTACTATAGACATGCTTCTGCAACCCAACACTAAACGTTTGTGTTACTCCAGCCCTCCTCTACCATCCTCCTAAAGCCAATGCTGCTAAAACAAAAACAAAAACATAAACATCTAGTTAGACAGAAGTCAAGGAAGAAAGTGAGGCTGGGCAGGCATAAAAAGACTTTGTAAAAATAAGTTTCTCTTTCAAAGAATTTTTCAATTGAGGTATGTCTGTATTGCACTTATGTAGTGTACATCTACACTGAAGGGACTAAGCAGAGTAGTGGAGAATAGGGAGTATTTAAGATGTTTCATTCATAGGGTCACATGATTCAAGGCCAACTCGAGGTTAGTTAATAACAACAAGAGCTGTTTCTAATCTTTGTCTTAAATAGTTTTTATTCAGCTGTTAATGTAATACTTTTGTGATCCCTACATTTGTATGTTTTTAACTATAGGTGTTTTTATTGTAATTTTCTACTTTTTGTAAGCTAGCTTGAGTCTCAGACTGGGGAAAAATAATAAATGGGATATAAATAAATTGCTGCTGCTGCTACCTAACTAGCATTATGTGGCTATCCACGTAGAGATGTGGTAGTATTTTTGTAACCATTATTGGGTTGACACTGAAGAATTCTACTTATTAGCTCAGTTTACAAAGAGAGTGAGAACTAAAGAGGATAGGAGTTGCAACTGTCAGGGACATTCATTCTCTTTTAGTAGAATTTCTATTATGTATTCACATCATGTATTGGTATGTTTGATTTGAGCTTCAAGATTTGCAACCAAGAATGTAATACTGTTGAACAATATATGCCAAGGAATCTTACATCCAAGCCAAAATATCTTGCACCTCACTGGATTCATGATACTTTGGACATTGGACAAATCATTACAAATCTCACCATTCTCTGTCTTGCTGATCTCTCTCTCTTAAAAGTGGACAATGCCATTTGGCAACATAAGTGATTACACTCACAGCCTCAACACTGGAAGCACTGGGAAGCATACCATCTTCCAAAGGTTTGAAATAAATTATTCTATGGTTTTAAATTCATCAAAATGTCCAGAATGTATAATAATAAAGCCTCAGAAGTGCTTGCACATATCAGAGAATATTTTATTCATGGAAGAAAATAAATCAATAATGTGATATTGTGCCAAGCTTCTGTTCCTGGAAACTCCAACACAATATTTCTCTCTTTCTGGCATATACACTGCTATATTAGCACTTTGACTCCTTGACATTCAGGATTTTTAGCTGCCCTGGGATAAACCTGTTGAATTCATTGGAATAATACTGATTTCTATTGAATGAAAGTATGGTGCAGTAAATACAGTACAGTATAGCAATTCCAAGTTGTGCTCCCAGGACTAAGACTAAAAAGATGATTTAACAGAAGAGAACTTCTTGTGATGCTGATGATATTAGCATTAGAAGGCAAAACTGACATGGAAGCTGACTCGAATCTGACCCAACGTTCCCATTAAAAACGGGTGCAAACAGACCTGGGTTTTTTTTTACCCGTTTTTGTTCCCATTCGTACTTTCCCTGTGGTAATTTGAAGTGGGTTATTTTGCTCCTCATTCCCATTGTCTTCCCAGAACCTCTTTTTTTTAAAGCAGCTGTCAATCAAGCACCTGAGCTCTTGACGTCACAGCCAATCAGTCGCTTAGGCGCTTTCCCCCTCAAATCTATTCTCTGAAAGAGAGAAGTAACTACTATTCCTCTTAAACCCCTCTAGCATCCAAGGCTATTCTGTGTCTCCCCAGACTCTCTCTGGAAGAGAGAAAGAGCCACTATTCCTCCTAAACCCGTCTGCATCCAAAGCTATCCTGTGTCTTCCCATAGTTCCTCTGGAAAAGAGAAAGAGCATCTAATCCCCCAATCCCTTTGCTTCTCCTATCGCTCCCTGGGCTGTCGGGGGGGGTGGGGCAATCAAACAGGCATGTACTGCAAAGCCCATCTGCTGCTCAGGTGCTCAGGCACTCAGGCAGAGGTGAAAAAAGAAAAAAAGAATAGTTTAAAATGGTATTCAATGGGTCTCCTCACACGTTGGTCTATGAATGTGGAGCAGAGAGGAGGTTGCTGGGGGAGTAATGTGTTTACTGCATTTGGAGCTCAATGTAGCACGATCGCCTTACCCTGCTTCCCAATCCACCGGGGGAAATGCTATGCAAACGGAAGAAAATGGCGCCGGTAATGCAGGGAAGAGAACAAGCGGGTGACACCCCCAGGCCAGCCCCTTGAGCACTGCTCCTCCCATCCTCAAGATCCAAAATTAGACACCCTTTCATTCCCATTCGTTTGCCGTGAATCAGGCTCAAGAGGCACAGGAAAACTCGCTAAAAAGCCAGTATTTTTTAAACCGCTTTATCAATCTATAATTCGGATTTTCAAGATAAATAGAATCAGATTTCAATGGAAATGCTATCGGAGCAATGCGGATCAGATTCGCGCTCAAATGGAAACGATGCACCCATGATTCGCGTCCTGATCCGCATTATAAGCCAGTGGAAATGGGGCCTTGGATATTTTGACTGCTAATATATTTCAGCCTCTTCTTCCAGGTACATCCAGCCTCTGTTTAAAGACTTCAAAAGAAGGAGACTCCACTACACTCCAAAGGAGTGTGTTCCACTGCCAAACAGCTCTTAGTGTCAGGAAGTTCCTCCTAAGGTTGAAGTGGAATCTCTTTTCCTGTAGCTTCCATCCATTGTTCCATGTTCTAGCTTCTAGAGTAGCAGAAAACAAGCTTGCTCCATCCTCAACGTGACATCCATTCTAATACTTAAACAGGGCTATCATATCACCTCTTAACCATCTCTTCTCCAGGCTAAACCTATAACAACAAACAATAGAGTGGCACTGTTACTTTCCTTGTTCTAGACACTATACTTCTATTGATGCAGCCTATAATTGCATTGGACTTTGTAGCTGCCACATCACACTGTTGGTTCATGTTCAACTTGTGGTCTATTAGGACTCCTAAATCTCTTTCACATATAGTCCTTGTGGTCTACTAGGAACTCCAAGATCCATTTCACATGAAGATCCCTTTCACACATAGATGGCAAAGGCAAAAACCCCTCTCAAAAATATGCAAAGAAAAGCCCATGCCTTAGGGTCACCATAAATTGGAAATGTCTCAGCAGCACAGAACAAAAACCACAACAATGAATCCCAGACTGTTCATAGTGTTTGTTGTTCATGTAACTCATTACTCCCTTTGCCTAGCATGGCAAGTCTATGTTCTAATACTGGAGCACAGTCCTTCCTCTTATAAACTACATATTTTGTCAGACATATATGTAACAGCTATGGAACACATCTCCAAACAGGTATATAGTAGAGTAAACCCTTAGAATAGCAGCCTAATCATTTTAACACAAGAGAAAACAGAAGAGAATCACAG
>NC_056524.1:237016816-237021494 GCF_019175285.1 Sceloporus undulatus
TAATAATAATAATAATAATAATAATAATAATAATAATAATAATAATAATAAATTTTATTTCTATTTCCCACCTCTCCCTGTGGATTGAGGTGGGATTACAACAAACAAATTATTCCAGCAATAAAAACATATCAAACATATTCAATAAAAACAATAGCATATTATCAATACAATAAGGTTAATAAAATACAATTAACTTTCATAAAACATAAGTAGTTGACCTAAGGCATGGTTTTGAAGTAAACCTTACTAAATTAAAGAAAATGTCTCTATCACTAACTCCAATAATCTCTTTAAAATATCCCTTGTTAAAAAGAATGCAAATCTGGGCACTTGGCACTTTTTCAACAGAAGTTAGTATGGTTTGTTGGTTTCAGAAACATGCATCTAATAAAATGCATTCTCACTAACTCCTTAACCAAAAGAAAGAAAAGAAAGAAAAGGAAAAAAAGAGTAAGCTAAATTCTTATATTTAGCACTAGTAAAAAGACTAGCTCTAATATAGTCTCCATTAAACATATCCATAAGGCCACAACCCTATGCACACTTAAAGTGTACATGAATTCTAAGGGGTTTGTTGCTTAGTGTCAAGCTGTCATTCTGTCTCAGTCAATATGTATGATAATTAAATTATTAAATGAATTAAAAATGATTGGTTTAAACTTTAAAAATGTGTTTTGAAATGAGATATAGACATTTACAAATGCTGAATGGTAACAGTTGTTTCATTTTAGATTGTAGAAAGAATCTCACAGATGCTGTTTAAACAGAACACTGCATTCTGTGCCTTGTCTAGTTAGCATTACAACTAAAAGATACACAATAAAATAATTTCAGCAATTCTATTATACAGGTTCCCAGGGTCTGATTCCGACAAAAGGTGCCTGGATATTTTCAGGATCTATTATATGGGTGTCCCTCAGAGTGTCCCTTCCTTGCAGTGATGGATCTATTTTTGTTGAACTAAATTTTGATGAACAAGCTGTGACTCTTCTGTTTCTGATGAACTGAACTAACCTATAGTGGGGTGCTTGGAAAATGTTTCCTGTCTGCAAGATAGACACATTCTCTTTCTAGTCAGCAAAACCAGAGAGCATAATAAGTCACAGATTTTCTACACATAGAATGTTTATACACTTAATATTGTTCAGCTCCATAAGCTGTAACAGAAACTTCTGTGGATAGGTTCACCATCTCTATAAACAGCTTACTGCCGCCATCACAGTTAATTTTATTAGTAGCACACAGACATAAACCCAGTGAAGTAGCAGCTTAAGAGCACATTTGTAGCAAATTACTATACTGGGAATTCTAATCTCCTCAAATGGTACAGGAGAAAAAAGTACGTACTTCTTTATAGGTCTGGTGTTTTTCCCCATTAATTATTGTGAGGGTTACTTGTGAATCATATTAATGAAATATACATCAACTTGGGAGGAGGAAGACTGAAAGGGAAACAGGTTTAATTACCCAGCAAAACAGCTTTTCTGGATTAGGACACAGATTTACTTTATGGTCATTGTTGGTTCTGATATCACTGGTGAGTGAATCCATTCTAGGTTTCAATGTGGACATTAAATGAGCTATTCAAGACGTAGAACCTATTCTGTGAATAAGCTTCAACATCTTGACTAGATCTGAGTTTGGACTGTAACCCAGAACAGATTCACTGCCACTATAACACTGGAGTTACCAGCTGCCACTGCACAGCATTTTAATTAGGAAAAAGAGGAAAAGAGGGAATATGAGCATAAAATCCTTAAAAATCTCCACAAGTAAAAAGGAGAACCTGGAAGACATAAAAACATATCTAAAAACAGGAGCTAAAGCACATCCCTTCTTGTAGGGATGAGGCTGAATATCCTTGGCCTTCATCGACATGGGAAGTGTGATCCTGCTGGTGCTTTTGGACATCTCAGCGGCCTTCAATGCCATTGACCTTCTGGATTGCCTGAAGGAGTTGGGCATTGGAGGCACTGCCTTGCAGTGGTTCAGATCTTACTTCTCAGGCAGGGTCCAGATGGTGTTGCTTGGGGACAGCTGTTCAACCAAGAGGGAGCTCATATTGGGTGTCCCTCAAGGTTCCCAATGCTATTCAACATTTACATGAAGCTGCTGGGAGAGATCATCCAGAGGCATGGAGCGCAGTGTTATCAGTATGCTGAAGACACCCAAATCTATCTCTCCATGTCACCGACTACTGCAGTGACTAAGAATGGCATCTCTCCTCTAGAGGCCTGCCTTGGGTTGGTAGTGGGCTGGATGAGGGGGGGGAAATCAGGCTGAATCCAGAGAAAACTGAGGTACTTGCGATAGGTGCCCCAAGTCTGGGAAAGGAGATTTGTCAGCTTGTCCTGGATGGGGTCACACTTCCTCCAAAGGATGAAGTTCGCAGTTTGGGAGTGCTCCTTGATCCATCTTTACAGTTGTCATCTCATATAGATGTGACTGCTAGGAGTGCCTGGTATCATCTTCGGATGATACGCCAACTGCGTCCCTACCTAGACCAAAAGGACCTAGAAGCAGTAGTGCTTGCACTGGTAATCTTTCGTTTGGACTTCTGTAATTCACTGTACTTGGGGCTACCCTTGTATCACGTCCGGAAGCTTCAACTGACTCAAAATGCTGCCGCCAGTTTGGTCACTGGTACATCTAGGTTTGACCATATTACACCAATGCTAAAATCTCTTCACTGGCTGCTAATTATCTTCTGGGCACAATACAAGGCATTTTATTAGTAACACACAGACATAAACCACTGGTCTTTCAAGCACTACATGACTTGGGCCCAAGTTACTTATGGGAATGCCTCTCCCTACCCAATCCGCCCCGCACTCTCAGAACATCAGGGAAATATTTACTAGAACATCGTAACACCAGTTTAATCGCAACTTCCCACAGGGCGTTTTCAGCAGCGATCCCAACACTATGGAACAGCCTGCCAGAGTACATCCATGGTATTACCTCCTTAGAGGCCTTTAAGAGAGCACTCAAAATGGACTTCTTTCAGTGGGCTTATCCAACAGACTTTGTATGAAAGCTAATGAGAAGAACCCGCTCTCAACTTTGTTTATGGAAAAATAGGTTTTAGAGCACTAATAGGAATTGGTAAATTCAGTGTTAGTTTTTAATGATGTATGAATATTTTGTATTATTTGTATTATTTTGTACTACTTACTGCTGTAATCCTGCTTCGATCTTTGGAGAGGCAGGAAATATACATAAATATTATTATTATTATTATTATTATTATTATTATTATTATTGTTACTATTATTCATTTTTCAAATGATCCACATTGCTTTTCTGAAAATGCTAAATGTTCTTCCTTTTGTACCTCTTCATCCATCAATATAAAATAGAAGACTCTGGCTTTAATTCTAAGACAAGCTACACCTGATGAATGTCTGCCTTCTATACAACTGTTAGAGATTCATGAGCTTGTTTCATTCTGTATCTGGCTACAATTTTCTCTTTCCTTCTGTCTTATCACATAATAGTTTAGGCCAAGGGACAGCACCTTTGAAAACTCTGTGGTCCAGTTATTTGCTCCCAGCAGCCATGCTGGGCCACAACAAGGCTGGAAACAATCAAAAATTGGAATAAAATAAAATAAATCAAAGTTTAAATCAGACATGCCCAGAAACTGTTGGGGACTTGGAGGCCATTTTGTACTTTGTGCTTCTGCAATCTCATCCACTGCATCTACACAAAACTGAACACCCTGGAATAAGGGTACTGAGTGGCCTCTGTGGGAACCGGAGGGCTGAGGGAAAATGCAACCATGGGCATTACATGTGTCTTGTGGACTGCACTTTGCTTGACCCTGGTGAAGGCTGAAATCCTATACACATTTAACCCCTTTTGAAGCATTCACAAAATGTTTAGAATCAACATGTCAGATGGGATGAACATTAACCCCACCTTTGCATAATCACTGGTGTTTATCACACTGAGGTTTTTGAAGCTTTTTGCAGCTCTTATCTGACGTGACTGCAGGTCCAATGATGCGAATTCACATGATAACATGATGTGTTATCACATGTGATTCCTTTCTATGGGGGCTCCTTCCGTAGCGCTTCTGCAGTGATTCCAAAGTGACCCCTCATTTTGGTGAAAAAGTGGGGTCAAACTGGATTATTTCCCAAATGCGGATGCAACCTAAGAGAAGGCAACTGTTACCAAGGGAAGGAGAGTGGATTGGATTCAAAGAGGTGGTACTTTAGGGAGCATGGAGAATAATTATAATAATTATAATTTAAAAAACCAAAAAAAGTTTTTAAAATAATAATAATAATAATTTGTTTTAAAAATAATAACAGTAACAACAACAATAATAATAAGTTCTTAGTTTGTTGAGGCACCAGAGCTTTCTGACAGAGAAGGCTCAATGTCTCACAACACTACAGTTCCCAGAATTCCATAGCACTGAGCCAGGACAGTTAAAGTGGAGTTAAACCGGATTATCTCCCCAGTATGGATGCAGCCTAAGAGAAGGCAACTGTTACAAAGGGAAGGAGAGTGGATTGGATTCAGGGAGGTGGTATTTTAGGGAGCATGGAGAATAAAGGAAATCAGATCATTTCTGCACTCCTCCAAAATGGGTCTCCTTCAGATCCAAAAGATTTACTTCCAAGTAAACCTGCAGCTTCTACACTGATTATTTTGCAGTGAAAGC
>NC_056524.1:237021504-237068219 GCF_019175285.1 Sceloporus undulatus
ATAATAATAATAATAATAATAATAATAATAATAATAATAATAATAATAATAATTCCATAATAATAATAATAATAATAATAATAATAATAATAATAATAATAATAATAATAATAATAGTAAATGGATGGGGGCTCTGACACAGAGGATAGATACAGATGTGGCTGAAATGGCTGAGGAGAATGGCAGGAGAATAGATGCAGATGTGGCTGAAATAGATGAGGAGAATCACAGGAGAATAGATTTAGATGTAGATGAAATACATGAGGAGAATGACAGGAGGATAGATATAGATGTGACTGAAATGGAAGGAGGCTCTGACACGGAGGACCCATTTGAATTTGGCTACCAGGGATGGGAAAATAGAAGGGAGGAAGAAATGTGAAGCAATCATTCATGTGAGGCTACCATTCACATGAAAGTGGAACCAGGCTCCCTTTTTCACCCCAGAAGTGCAAAGGTTCAGGATGCGTTCAGATCCCCACTGAGCATGCGCAAGGGTCCCAATTCGAATCATTGAAACCGCATGATATGCACCAGTGTGGTAATACAATTTACACTCACTCTGCTTTGAATGAATTTGCATCACATGAATTGCCTTGGATTCGATTCCCCCTTGATTTGGAAGGGCAACAGAAAGGCAACCAGGTGTGATAAAACATGTGCGTTATAACGTGAATTCACATAGCTGAACCAGGAGTCACCCCAGATCTGAGCTGAAAAAACCTCCATGTGATAAACACCACTGTCTTCATGTGGAGACAGGACAGTATGACAAAGAAAGTTTATGTTTCCTGGCCTCTCCTGATGATGCTGATGATGTGGAAAGGCTCAATATATAAAGGACTGTCTTCTTCAGACTCTCTCTCTTCATAGTGTTGGAGATACTGTGCTTATTTCTTTATGTGTTAAGTTTAACACTTTTTGTGAATTTCTGAATTGCACTTTTTAAAATAAACATCCAGTGTGGTGTAGTAGTTTGAGTGTTGGACTAGAAATCAAGAAGACAAGGAGTCAAATCCTCACTCATGGAAACTCACAGGGTGACCTTGGGCAAGTCACATTCTGTTAGCCTTAGAGGAAGGCAAGGTCAAACGTCTACTGAATAAATCTTACCAAGAAACCCCATATGTCAGCATAAATTACAAAGTAGGCTAACACATTCCTTCCTTTATGGGTCACTTTAACCCCTTTTTGAATGTCTGAAGCAGTTTCACTCTGTGCAACTACAGTGCTCTATTCCCTGTTAACTACTGTAATTACATTCTATGACATCTTGGGATTTGCAGTTTAGAGAGAGATATACAGTGCTATGATTCAATGGTATGTAAAATAGAATCATAGCACTGTAACTGTATAGTGTGAATGGTGCCCAGAGCATTAGTTTCCACTTAAGTGTTCTGTCTCTTCAGTTGTTGAATGCATACTACAGTGAGTCTTGGTCCTTATGTAGCAAGTTCACATTTAATAAACAAGAAAAAAACGCAAATAATTAGGTTATGAATATTATAAGTGGAGTGGGGAGCAGGGAAAAGTGAAGCTCCCACCCCTACCCCTCCAAAAAGAGGCATAAGGAGAAGAGTTCTGAAAAGCTCATGTTTGGTTTCTATATGAATATTTCACCTATTTCAAAATGGTGGACAAGACATTGCTTCCACTGGCTAAACTGCAGAGCCTGCCTTGAAAATCAATTCTTCTTATAAAGGCTGCTACTTTAAATTGAAATTCAGCATAGTGTAGACCAGTATAGCCAAGGCAACATATCTGAGAAATACGTTTCCTTTTCATCAGAGAAAAGTTAAAGTTAAGCCAAAAGGAAATATAAAATAGATAGAACTTCCTCCATTGCATTTATTACATTGGGGATGGGGCAGGCCCTAATATGAAACTATTTTAAAAGCACATGCCAACCTATTGATCTCTGTCACTTGTACAAACAATGACCTCTATGTCCATGGCCTCACCTATTTCTTTTCCCCCATTCTGCTTAATAGAGCCCAAGTTCAGATTGGAGGGTACTTCAATCAAAACTTTTTAAAAGAACAAACTTTGATATTTTGCTGCTTTTATAATCAACCATGAAGCCTGCCAAATGTACTGTATATATCGTATGCTGCACATTTCTTCCTCTGTGCTAACCACTGGCCTACTTCCCAGTGATGAATGCTAAAAATGTGCATGCAATATGGGCAGAATATAGCTCTTTTATCTTAGAAGAGGCCACATTTCACACCTCTTACTCATCATTAGAAATTGGCTGGTATTCCAGATAACTGCTAAATGTTAATCCTCACTGACAGCTTCTTTAGAGGAAAAATCTTTACTTTCACCAAGACTTCTATTCTTCAGATAAGTTTCCTCATTTCTTTCCTTTTCTTAAAAATAAAAATCCAAAAGGCATTTTTTTAAAGGGGAGGAGTATATCTTATTCACCTATACCTGTTCACTGTGTCTGGTAATACCTCTGATAATGGAAAATTGACTTTATTCGTGCAAATGTTTAATACTTTAGTGTCTTTGGGTCACAGCATTATAGGTAGGGGTGGTGGTGGAATAGCCACGTATATTTGATTATAAGTTCCCTAGAGGAATTTATAGGATAAAACATGTGTTTTTAAATTGATTTAGAGCTGCACAAACCAGTTTGAATCCTCATTTAGTCCCAAAACTTGTGCTTGGCCTATTATGTTGTCACATAGATATTGTTGTTGTCAGTTGCTATCAAGTTGACTTTGACTCATGGTGACCCTATGAATCAGAGACCTCCATTACATGTTATTAAAAGCTCTTGTCAGGTCTTGCTGATTCAAAGTACAGCTTTCTTGATTGAGTCTATCCATCTGTAACGTGGTCTTCCTCTTTTGCTACTACTTTCTACCTTACCAAGCAGTTGCAGACTACAACATTAGGACCATAGCTAACATGTCTTAGTACTGCAAAGAGGGAGGTGCCAGTTTTATTGTGAAATGCCTATGATGTTACATATGGAGGCACCAGTTTTATTTTGAAAAGCCAGTGATGTTATGTATAATCATAGAATTGTAGAGTTGGAAGAGACCTCAAGGGCCATCAAGTCCATCCCCTTGGTATGCAGAAATAAACAATCAAAGCACCCCCAACAGATGGCCATCCAGCTTCTGTTTAAAAATCTCCAAAGAAAGAGACTCCACCACACTCTGAAAGAGTGTGTTCCACTGTCAAACAGCTCTCACTGACAGGAGGTTCTTCCTAATGTTGAGGTGGAATCTCTTTTCCTGCAGCTTGAATCAGATTATTCTGTCTCTGGAGCAGCATAAAACAAGTTTGCTCCATCTTCAATATGGCACCCTTTCAAATATTTAAGTATGACTATTATGCCAATGATGTAGATGAACAAGGTGTTTTGTAAATTATATCTAAATGGAACTGTTGCTGCTAAGGACCGAATCAAATTCTTCATTTTTAAAAACTCCTTATTTCTTTAAAAGTTGTTGGGAAGGAGCCTAGTTGTTATTGATATAAAATGTAAAAGGATTCTGATGATTCTGTGATAATGTTGGAAAATGAAATAATTCTTAAAAAGAGCAGCATATTATGATTGTCATGTTCTCAAGATACATTGATGTTGAGAATGTACCAACATTCAAAGATACTCTACAATTTCCTAACAACAGGGATTTTAATTTGATTTAAAAGTGTTGCAGTTTTAACTATAGTGAACTGTCTTTTCTTCCCATTTGTCATGACCTTACCAGGGCCAGACCTGCTCTTAGAGTTCCAAAATTAGACTGCTAGTTTGGTACAAGAAAAATTGAAGACCCCCTTCACCTTCAGTTCAGTAAGCAAAATACCTTAGGCTTATCACACTGAGTTCCATCTCTGATTAGCTATTTTCCCCTTGTGCTTTGTTTGCAATAGTAGACAAACATGGAATCATGGGATAAGGTAAAACTGATGGAAGCAGAATCAACAGAAGTCGCAGCAAAATACTTGATTGTTGTAACTCAATGTTCTGTGGTTTAACTTACAAAGTTTTGAACTTTTTTGTTTCTTTGACAAAAATATAACTAGTGAATAATTCTGTGTTGAAACAGAATCAGAATTCATATCAAAACAGCTTCACTGGCTACCTGTTTATTTGAGCTAGCCAGTATGAGTTGTAGCCTAGGAACATTTACGGACCCAGCATAGACAACCACTATTTCAGTGTCTGAAACACGAAGAAGGAGAAGGGACTGGAGTCCCTAATCTTTTATGACAGCCTGCTTCACTACAGTTTTATGGGAGCCATGATGTGACCAGAACTGAATGGAACAAATGGTTGGGACTCAGTGTTTTCATCAAGGCTCCCTATTGTTTCTTGTCATTTGAGCACCTTTGTGCTTTTATCTTACTTTCTTCACCAACTTTACTCTTTCTCTGTATCTGGAGATGTTCAAGTTTGTGCACATGTGCATGGGCAAAAACACTGAGATGAAAGAGAAAACTAGATGACAGTCAGGGTGGTGGCCATTTAATTTTACTGTGTGCTGTAGGAAGAGAATGGGCTTTAATTCTCACATGACTCCTTTTGTAAACATATTCATTATTACTCATTCTGTGACTCAGAAAAAATGATTAGCTCCTGAGGGCAGCTCTTTGATGAAGTTTGCAAATGAGTTTGAAAAGTCTGTAAGATCATTTTGCCTCTGTTTTATGGCCTTGGCATTTCAACCCCATTGCATGGATTAT
Source organism: Sceloporus undulatus (assembly GCF_019175285.1). NCBI lineage: Eukaryota > Metazoa > Chordata > Lepidosauria > Squamata > Phrynosomatidae > Sceloporus > Sceloporus undulatus. The sequence goes on from NC_056524.1 coordinate 237,026,212, forward strand.
AAAGAATATTATAGGAAAAACAGAGTCCGTTGCTTGCCTAAATATATTTAAACCAAAAAACCTCAAAGCAAGTCTTTATATCTGAATATCAATTATACATCAAAGGGACATGGCTGTTAACCAATACAAAAAAAAAAAACAAAAACCACCCCCCCCCCAAAAAAAAAAAAAAAAAAAAAAAAAAAAACACCAAACAACAGTAAGTGATAAAATCATACCATATGTATTTATCAGCATTAGGAAAGTCATAGTGCAAGGCTGGAAAATATGTAGGACATCATCCTATAGTACATAGATTTTAGAGACTAAAATCCAAAGAAAGTAACTGTTTCTATTGTCTGTGTAAATGGTAGTTATTTTTGGGATGCTGTGTGCAGCAATGCAAATTATCCCTCCCCAGTTAAAATTAAATTTGATTTTTAGACCATTCATAATATCAATAAAAAATACTAGTGGAATCCCAAGGGTGGCTAGCAAAGCAAGGGTGATAAGATGGATCTATCACCTCATCTATAGCCATCTGGAACTGGAACAATCCCTTCCCCCGGCCACCATGGCTGGAGATGTACGTTTTCTGCCCTCTTGAATGAGGTCAGCAGCCAATTAGTTGTGGTGTTTCTACCCTACATCAGAGAAGGGTTGGGAGTGGAACTGAGGCTATTTAAGCCAGCACCACCCTTCCTTATCCCTCTTTGCAATTGTTGTCCTACCCTCCCACCTCGACTTCAGTGTGGCTGTGTTGGCCGATTTAAGGGCCGGATAGGAATTATCTCCCCTTTCCAAGGGTTTTTGCCTACCTCACACTGTTGTTCGAGGACTTGGAACATTGGCTTAGGTGTGGACTTAAATAGGTGATCACTGGCTGTTGATGGGGGAGAATTAGTTGTCAGGTGAACACTTACGGCACCTGCTTGGGGTGAAGGTTAAGTCTCTTAAACTTTCTCTTTAGGTCTTGCGACTAAGGTGAGAAGGAGAGAGACCTTCCTTAGGGCTGACCTGGGATATAACTCTCAATCAAGTCCTGTGAGTTGAGTGAGGAAATCTCAGGTTGGCGTTCCAGATGCAAGCTGGCCGGGGAGCAACCCAGTTACGGGTTTTTCCATGGAGCTCAGGTGTTTCACCCAGGGGAAGCTGAGGAGGCGGTCTGAGGAATAGACCACTTGCCACAGCTGTTTCTGCACCAGGTTGCTCCCTTAAATTTTTACAGGTTTTCAAGAAGACAGTTAAATAGGTTAGTTCAATAAGGTGGCCCATTTTACAACCTATATATGTGTCTGGTCTCTTATTTCAAGCTGGACAGCAATAAGCAACTGGGATTTTAAATGCTATTTATCACAACCCTAGTCCTGGGACTCAAGATGGCTTACAAAAATTAAATCAGATACAACTGAAAAGCTGCCGTAAATAAAAACTGACTTATCAACAAAAATATTTCAAAAATATAGCCTTTAAATAGCAAGAAATAAGAGGAATAAATTATTAAAAGCTATTTCACCATAAATAGTTTCCAGAGACCTGTTGAAACAAAAGAAATCTTCACCTACTACCAGTAGTACACACTTAAAAGAACTAGTCTAGTCCCTTAGAAAGGGAGTTCCAAAGTCCAGGAAGAACTATCCAAGAAGGCTTTTTCTGTGATTCCACCATAGACTGCTGAGACCAAAATCTAGCAACATTTCTGGTCCTTGGCATTGAGAAACAGACAACCCCCTCTTAATGAGCTTCTTTCCTCCTTTTCTCTTTGAGAACTAACAACATGATTTAGCAAAAGCACTGGACCAAGTTGTTCCATATGAAGTAAGCTCTATTATTCATTCATATACCATACTTTATATCATACACTCTTGAATCAAGTTATAAATAGCTTTATCACAGGGACTTGTCTTCCTGAGAAGCTGGATATTGGCTCAGTTATAGCCATGATTACAGTAAAAAAAAACCCAAGACATGTTCAGTAGCATGGAGATTCCTAGGAACATCATTTTCGAAGCTTTAGAGATACAGCCCTTCTGTGCTTTCCCTCACCTCTTGAATATAAGCAATTAACATTCTGGCATGCCATCTGAGTGGAATTCCATCAGTGGTTCTAACTGGCTAATTCCCTTTGGACAATGACCTCATCAATACTGCCACTTCATCTCAAGATTTTCCTTCTTAGCCATTATTTAGGTTATACCTTTGCAAAACAATATAAAATACTGTACCACAATAGCATATAACATTATAATACAAGATAAATATAAGATTATGCTGCAAGACAATGACAAGATATCAAGCCACTAGCCTGCCATTATACAAGGATGGCAGGAATAAGGACAGAAGGGAGTCACAAACAATTCTTCTTATATAAAGTTCATCAGTGTATTACAAGTATAAATTGAGACAAAAATAACAAAAGGAGCAGGGAGCAATCTTCAGGAAAGGATTGTATAAGCCTCCATTTCTTCTCCAGCAGCTCTGAAATCTTTGAAAGCCTATGATAAACCATTCTCTGTGTTTGGAAGAACATCTGTCAGTCACTCAGCTCTTCTCTCTCACTCCCCTCAGCTGGATCTTGGTGTTTTCTCATATCAGAGGTTTGAACGCATCTGCATTTCTGTAGCTCTCTGAGAAAAAACCCCCCACATTGCACACAAAACTATAGGAAGCACCAGGTTCAGTTTTGTCACATAGCAAGTAACTGTGCTTCATACAAGGGAGAATCTCTTTGAGGTGGCTCTGTTCTATGGGAACTGGGATTCAGCTGATTCTGTTACAGTTACTACTACTACTACTACTATTATTATTATTATTGGCAAGGAAAAGGGATTGTCTTTTCTCTATCAAGTTATAATTGTTCTAGAGGTCTATGAGCAACAGCCATCCATAAAGCTTTTCACTGGCTTTCTCAAATGCCTTCTTGAGAACTATATTTATTTCATTAAAAGTACAGCTGTTAGGGTCAGACCCCCAATCAGTTCTCTCATATTTGATATCAATTTAATATTTAAAGAGAAGCACCTCCACATTGGAAACCTGGCCATAACATATTTGGAAATCTGGTTGGCTCTAGCAAAGGAGGACACAAGATCACCACAATGAGATCACTCAAAGAACCTTACCACACAGGGCTCCTGGGACAGCCTGAGAACAGTCTAAAAGGGGCCAGGAAGGGAACAGAACGAGTGGAGGATGCATTTTACTGCACACAAGGAAGTCTCTCACTCATTCAGTTCCCCTCTCTTCCCTTCCCATTCCGTTCCAGAGAGGGTGATTTTTGCGAACTGTTCTGAACAGTTCTCAAAAATCACCCCCTCTGGAACGGAATCGGAATGGAAGGGAAGGGAAGAGAACTGAACAAGTGAGGGACTTCTGTGTGCAGTAAAATGTGTCCCCTACTCATTCCACACTCGTTCCAGGCCCCTTCTGTTCCATTCTCAGGCTGTTCCATGGAGCTCCTGTGTGGTAGGGTCCACAGACATCAGCATAATCCCTTTTACCATAGAGGGTGATGATGGGATGTTGACCAAAGAAGATGATTATGCATAGACATAGAAAGGACTCTTCTCCAGTAGTAGAAATTTTCCTTTGTCTAAGATGTTCATGTCAATTGTCCAAACAATTCCTCAATCCCCCAACCATTACTGCCCCTGGATATGATTTTGAGTGTAAATATCACTACCCGCATACCAGCAATTGGGTCTAGTCTGAAGTAGGACAGACATTGTGTCTGATTGTTATTTGATTCCTCAATAAACGGGTCACTCCACTTGCTGAGGTGACTATTTAGTCACTTCCATTCTGGATGCCCATTGATTAGAGCCAAGCATCAGGATTGGTACAGTATCACCATTAGCAAGGCTTCAATTTTTCTCCTTCTCCCACCTTTGCTTCATTAGTTCTTGTGTGTGTGTATGAGAGTGTGAGGGTGTGCTGGTTCATTATTAATAAAATACAAAACCTATTCTGTGTCCTTTGGAATTCTGTGTGCTTTGGAACTGGTATAAAAAGGTTAAGATCTCAGGCAGAATATTGCCCCAGCCAAAGTTATAATTTAATTGAGCTGTATTAGTTCCCCTATTAAATATTATCTCAGGACTCCAGTTTTTTGGGTAACACAGCCTCCCATTTTTGTTTAGCCATTTTGAAACTGAAACTTTTAATCCTTCCTGTTTCCATTCAGGTAATTTCAGATTTACGGTGACCCTAAGGTGGACCTATCAAGGGGTTTTCTGGGGCTGAGAGAATATGACTCACCCAAGTAAACCAGTAGATTTCTATGACTGAGCTGGGAAACAAACCACTAGACTATCCTGGCTCTATCCTAGATCTAGACAGGTTTTTGTTTTTTTTACAACTAGGCTCATGAAAACAAGGCTGACTGCAGTCATTTACAAAATAGCAACTCTGGGTGTTTGTGCAACCTGATATTAAACTCATTGTTTTTATTTTACAGTCAATATTTTGCTGAGAATTGTGTGGAAGTATGTAAATTTGTCCTTACTTCTTGTCAGAATGAGATGGATATAGACCACAAACATATGGTAACATGAACCCTGAAGTAACATAACAACATAGTAAAAATCATCTTCATTGTTGAGATACCTCAATTTCTGCTCAACTGTATAACTGTTGAATAATTTTATGTAGAGGAGAGATTCTTTATACTTTTAGGGGCATTATTCATTCTACACAGGATTTATTTTAGGAATGAATTTCATATAGGATGTATTTTAATGTTGGATATTCTTCAGAGAATCATTTATTGCCATATTATCATACCCACATATGATTCCTCTGGGTTGATGGTTCTCAGCAAAATATGTGAACTGTCTCTAGTGAAAAATGCTGGGTGTGAGGTGTGGCAATTATTTATGTGTTAGAATATAGCTTTATTTATTAACTCCTATTCTCATTAAGAGTCAGGACAACTAATCATAAACATCTGGAATGGGTGAATATTCCACACTTCACATCAAAAACCATCTGCAGTTTGCAAGCATTGCAAATAATTAAAAAAGAACACCCTTCTTAATTACAAACTACACAGTCCCCAGCTAGAATATATGAATGTTCTGAATACTCATGACAAGGCTCCATGGGACAACTCCATGGCACTAAGCAATGCACCCAATGATCTCCATCTGTAAACGGAAAAGGAAGAGTAGACCTTCAATCATTATGAATTTTAGGGGGTTCTCTGACATAAATTGTCTGCCTTGTTCAAGAGGGGAGTTTGTTGTATATAGCAACTAGGTAAATTTATTTCTTTTAAAAAACCGAATATTGATGCATTAACTCAATTTAAAATTACTAACTTTTTTACTATTTGTATAATTGAAATGCTATCAATCAAGTAAAGTGTTATTGAAACTTATAAAATATACCAAGATGAACTTGCATCTTATAATACAAAGTAAGTAAGTAAGTAAGTAAATAGGACCATATTTTATGTTCTTCCTTCAACATCTGCCCTGTTCCTAGCAGCTCTCCCACACTGCAGAAATAATTCAGTTTAATTGTCAGGGTGGATCCATCCTGTGGAATTGTGGGATTTGTAGTTTAGTGAGGTACTCTGCCTGGTCTGTCAGAGAGCTCTATTGCCTCACCAAACTACAAATCTCAGGATTCAGTAGGATAGCATCATGGTTATCATTGTTGTTGTTGTTATATCTATTTCTAACAGTCCTGAAACTGGGACTCAGGGTGACTTACCACATTAAAAAACAGTACAATTAAAACCATACAAAAATAGTATATTAAAACAGAATTAAATTACTGAATTGATTAAAAAAATTACGTGTTAAAATATCAAATAGTTTTTAAAAAATAGTGTTGAATTTCTTTATTTCTGCAGTGTGGTTACACCCCATGATAAATGCAAGAAGAAGAAGAAGAAGAAGAAGAAGAAGAAGAAGAAGAAGAAGAGCAAACCAAACCAAACTAAACCAAACAATCAATGGTCATTTAAGAATGAAAGGAATAGAGTTGGAGATGCTGGGAGAGCTTCAAGGTGTGAGCTTGGAGGTGGGAAGGAAGGACAAACGAAACTGCTGGTGATATATCAAGAGAATAATGTTTTTCATCTAGGAATGGACCTTTATGAATATGATTTCATTCAGTTTCTCCCTCAAATTCTCTTTTGCATTTGGTCAGCATCACAGTAGAAATGCCTTTTTAAAATCTCAAGCTCTCTCACAGGACCGAAGCAGACAGCCCAGAAGGAGTGATCCTTGGTCACTTTAACTGTGATTGTTGCAGGACTGTGGTGCCCAGATGGCCCACTCCTGAAGTGGGCTGTGGCAGCAGTCCTAAACAGGCAGCCGACAGAAGCAGATTAAATCTGCTCCTTTTACCAGTATTTTTGGGCCACCTTAGGTGGCCTTTGCATAGCTTCCAGCCCCTTCAGGGGAATGTGTCATCTAAATGCCATGCCCCCGAAGCTACCAGAAAATGCTCTATTTGGCCCATCTGTTTTAGGCCACAGAAATGTGTGCATATTTGTGTGTAATTTTTTTCAAAATATACCAATCTGTGTGTCTCCCCAGAACCCAGCAAATGTACATAGCTTTGTGTGTATTTCCCTGATTATTATTATTATTATTATTATTATTATTATTATTATTATTATTATTATTATTTGGTATGTACACATTTTGGATCGCATCCAATCTCACTCACACCTAGTCCTCTCATGGGTAATCACAACTTCAGAAATAATCACAAATTCTATAAGCATACACAGTAAGTTCTGCAGAAGAGGATGCTGGGCAACCTTGTATCACAATGGGAACCCAGCAAATTTTTCAGTCACAAGTATTTCTACATGTTACAGTTTGGTTGACAATGGCAAAGTATGTAAGAAGATATTTTGATATTAATTTTCCCTGTCCTGGTTAATGAATTTTTGAACATCACTGAACATGAGGCTGTAAAAGCTACAGAGGGCTTGAAAAATATAGTTGAGATGGAAATCATTTTCAAAATTAGTTGAGAAAGGGCTGAGAAATATGTTTCTCAAGAGTCTGGAAACTGGTGAGAAGAATCTTGGACTAATGAGAATCTTCAGTGGTCAAGACTTAGCACAAAATTCACACAAGACTTTTTTTTTTGGCATAGAAAACATTTTGTTTTGCATAGAATATATTCAAGAAATAATATTTCTGTGCATGAAATGTTCATACAAAACTTGCAAAATTTGTACAAAACAACATCTAGACCAACTGAAAACTATTCCATTTTTTTTAAAAAAAAAAAAATCACAGTGGGGAAAAACGTGCTAAATCACTCACTGCTTCATTCAGGAATGAAATTAGTTTACCTCTCTATGTTCCAAAATACACTCCAGATATAATCCATTTTGAGACCACTTTAACTGCCTTGGCTCAGTGGCAGGGAATTTTGGGAATTGTCGTTTACTTGAAAAGTAGGTGGCTGTTTTTGCAGGCCTTAATACTCCTTCTCAAACACTGCTCTTTTTCTGAAGAAAGGGGGGGAGTAGAAGGGTGAAGAGGCAGTTTACTTATTAAACAGAATTTCAGATTCCTCCCCAAGCTTTTCCTCCAATTTATAAAATCAGAAATCACTATTTTTTTAAAAAAAAATCAGAATAAACTTTTTGCAGCTACTGATTTGTTCCCTCATTTTGTCATTGCCAAGGGCAATTCTGAGAATAGAAAATTGGTCCTAGGAACTGCCAAAGTTATCCACCATGCTATATGGGAATGGATTACACAACTGAGTGCTTGGGCATTGGGGGAGCAAACATAAAGGGAGCTTGCCTTCCTTTTCTGCTTGATGGACTTTCCAGAGACATAACTGTAAACCAGACATTTAACTAGATTGATTTTGGTCTAATTCAACAGAGGTCTCCCTGTGCTCTGTGTTGGGCTATTAACAATTGCCAGCCAGTTCTTTATGCCACATTAACCAAATGATAAACATACCCATATTACCCAAACTTCAAAGCATCTCAAGTGGCTTCTGTGCTCAAAAGCCATTTTCTTTCTTTGACATGTAAACCTTGGAGAAATGACTGAAGCTAGGCATGTTCCATGTATTTGGCTTGACTTTAGAGAAATAAGCATCCACTAATGGTACTCATTAGACTTGTATTGTTAGAAAAAAAGCAAAACTGCATGATGCTATGGTTCACTGAACATGTCTTTGTCCAGTGATTTTGTCAGTTCGAAGCTTTGAAATTGCTGACTGAATCTGGAGTTATTATAATGGATATTCCTCTTTCTTCATTTCCTTGTTTTGGACTCAGAAGTGTAGTAGATTCCAGGCTAGATGCACTAAGGAAAAGGTATAAATGCTCATGGCATTTAAAAGCATTCCTCGGTTGTGATTCTGCATAAAAATACCTAGCACTTTTGCACAAAAGCCAAAAGAAGGAAATCTGGGGGAGCTGCAAAAGATCCGTATAGTGATGTGCCTTGTCTTTTCAATGGGTTCTGTGTAGGACAGAATTCTAGTATTCTGCTTTTGTTTTTGTTCTTAAAAAAACACACACAGATGATTTATGGGATTGTCTCTTAGAATATATCTACGTCAAAGCAATTTTGTAATCTTTAGCCTGGCTGGTGTTCTCTGAGGTCAGAAAGACCTCTACTCACTAAGTGGAACATTGATTTTCATTTTTAAAATAAAATCATTTCTTCTTTGTTGCAAATAAATACCCTTCCCTAACATATGTAGTACTGGGGTAGAGCTGACCCTTCCTATCTTACAAGAAAATCTTCCACATAATGATACACATTAATCTATTCTTTGTAAAAATCCATGAAAAGGAGGACAGATGGATAAGCTTCTAAAATAAGCCCTTAAGCTCTTTCTTAGGTTGTTGTTGTTATTTATTCAAGTAACAACTTGAAGATGAAAGGAAGCTTTATTCCTTTGTCTTATAATACTAGAATCCAGGGTCATCTCCTGGAGCTCAATGGTGGGAGTGACTCAGGACAAGTAAACACTTCTTTGCCTGGTTATTGGAAAATGTAAAATGCAGTGCTCAGTTGTACCCAGGTCTTGGGGAGTGGCTTCTCATATGGGAATGATTGTGTATTGTGTGAATCGAAATTTGGACTTGATGAGCTTTGGTCTGATTTTCTTATGTTCTTAGGTTCTTAATAGTAACAATAATTAAGTCATAGTATTTTCTTCAATTACATTTGCATGCTATTTCTTTTAAACCCTGCTGTTCACAAAGCAGTATGCTACTCATCTGTCAGACTAAACAGGGAAATGCCAAGCTAACCTACATCTTGATGAATAGTACCACAATGCCAACTAATTTTGGCACAGACTCAACATTGCATCAGTAAAGATACTAAAATGGTTTGTACCTTAACTATGCAGTAGCTGTGCTTTTGAGCAGCAGATAGCATCACTGAAAACTTCAAGCAGCTAGATTGCTTAGCAACATTACCAAATAAATAATAATTTCTTTTATAAAATATATTCTACGTTTTTTAAAAGTTCTATAACCTCTGGTCTTTCATGGTTTGGCAGGTCTATCAGATTATAGCATGTACATTTAGCAACAGCATGTACATTTCTATATTGCTTAATACTGAACTCAGCACTCTCTAAGCAGTTTACAATCTGTAAACTAATTGCACCCAATAAGCTGGGTACTCATTTTACTGACCTACGAAAGGATGAACGACTGAGGCAACTTTGGAGCTCCTGGGATCAAAATCACAACACTGTTGCTGCAGTACTGGCATTTAACCACTGTGCCATCAGGGCTCCTGTAATAGAAATATCCATTGACATAACTGCACTTGGATTCATGGCTAGCCCAAGAGACCTTTCTGTATAAGAACAAGATTATTTTTCTTCTCAGTCTATGTTCAAAAAGGCAGATGGATTGGCAGTTGAACCATATACAACCCCATGTCCATCAGGGCTGAAGGCAACATGCGAGGAGTTCTTTCACACTTCACAGTTATAGCACTATAAGGATGGGTTATGTGAAATTAATAGGAAAAGTTTATCGGGGATAATATGGTGGCAATATTTGAGTTGTTTGTTTGTTTATTGAGTTTATATCTCACCTTTTTCTCAAGATAGGATTCAAGGCAGCTTACAATAATTAGAAAAGATCAAAGTTAAACATAAATTACAAAAAAGCAATTAAACAACAGCATGATTGAGAACATGATTAAATAGAGTTAAAATACTAAACATATTTAAAACAAAATTTGCAATAAATATTTAAAAATACAGCACATCATTTTACACACACACACACACACACACACACACACACACACAAAATTCAAAAAGCCTGCCTGAATAATAACATATTCACCTGCTGGCAGAAAGAAAGTAGTGAGGGGACTAACTGGACCTCTCATGGAAGGGAGTTCTACAATCTGGGAACAACCACAGAGAAAGCTTTTTTCTGAGTCCTCACCAGCCAAGTAGTGGGCCCAAGAGAAGCCATCCCTTGCAAATCTTAAAGCTGGTACTTGTATAAGGAAATACAGGCCTGTTACAGACAGGCCAAAATAAAGCTGTTTCGAGTCACTTTGGAGGTATGGTATTTCAATGATGCATGCGTCCTAAGAGTCCAAAAGCCGCACCAAAGCTGCACTCCAGTTCTTAGGACTGGTGCATGGCTTTGGTGCGGCTTTTGGACTCTTAGGACACATGCATCATTGAAATACCATACCTCCAAAGTGACTCGAAGCAGCTTTATTTTGGCCTGTCTATAACAGGCCACAGTCTTTCAGATAGTCCAGAGCCAAGCCATGCAGGGCTTTAAAGGTCAAAACTAGCATGGAAACAGATTGTCAGGAGTACCACGCATGCTGTGATTGGTGTTGTTCTTTTGTGACCAGAATATGTTCCATTACATAATGAGAAAGCAGGCTTTTCAGGGCAGGAAGAGAAATGTCCAGACTTTCAGGAAAAAGGGATCCCTGGCTCTCCATGTTCTTTTCAACCTACATACATAGATGCAATTCAACAATAATGATAATAGATAGGAAAGCAGCAGGAAATACAAAAGCATGATGTTTTGTAGTAAAAAACAAAAAACAAAACAAAACACTACTTCAGGCAAAGGAAGAGCTAAAATCTATTTTGATCTTATTATGGTTTGACAGAATTCTGCATCACTGCATTATAAAAAGACAGACTAATTATGTTAAAGCAATTACACTTTTTTGACTGCTGTAAAACTAATTATCAAGCTGGTTTTAATGAAATATTCTGCAACAAAGCCAATACATTTTCCATTGTCTGGATTGCAAGCCAAATAATCTTTTATGCTCTTGTTGTTAATTCTTAATCACACCATTCATTTAAGCTGCGTATGGAAAGTGAAGGTGTTGCCTACATTTTTTCTAATAGATGGTATAGTTTTGTAGTTGTGGAGCTTCAAAAGTGAGCTGAACGTTAGCTGCATACAATAGCTGCCAAATTGGCACAATTCTGCTGCTTAATAATTTTGTCAAAAAGTTATTATCAGGGCTGTCTGAGCAAAAAGAAGCAGTTTTTCCTCGTGTTGAACCCTACCTGTTTAAATTATTGATGTGGCCAAACTAGGAGGAAACGGGAACAAAACTCCAGGGTTAAATAACAGAACAAAATAACATGTAGTTTGCACCAGATCAAACCAGAAAGTGTGAACTATCATACCGGCATATGGACTGCACAAAAGTGCAAAGATGGGAGAAGGGGCTGGTGAGCCTCTGGTGCCATTGCTGTCTATAGGCTTTTTTTGTCCCCTGCCTGTGAATCAATCACATATGCACATGACTGGTCAGCTGTACCTTTAACCCACTGCACACCCCTTGAAAGAAAACAATGACAAAAATGGCAGATTGCCATTAATGGATTTAAGCAGAACTTTATAACACTGGCTGGTCCAATAGGGGGTCATGGGGGAAGGGAGAAAAGGGTGTATGCATGGGGAGGAGTCTTCAGGATTGTGCTGTGGCAATGTGTCACTGGTAGCACTGATATGCCATATGGACAGTTGATCACTTGTACAATAATCAACCAGTCACATGACTGATTGAACAGGATGAAGAATGGGCTGGCAGCTGGGTGGGATGAGGGATATGATTGGTTGCTTCTGGCAGCACATCCATGTACATGTGCACATGTGTTTGGAGTGGAAGGGGAAAAAATAATGGTGCAGCACAACTTGTACCTGTAAATGGCCTGTTTTGATCTGTCTGCCCTTGCAGAAGAAGGAGGGCAGTGTGCACTGCCCATGGGTGTTCAGCCCATTGTGGGAGCCAGTGCTGTGTCAGTGCTTCTCCCTGTGAATTGGAAAACCCTGGAGGTAAGCCAAGTTTTCTCCTCAATTTGCTCAGTGTCATAATCTGCTGTTTCATGGATGCTGTTAATTCTGGTGAAGTGCAACACATGTTCAATGGTTCTCCTCAACACTTGTGAACTTATACTTGGGATATAAACATATATATAAAGTTGGTTACTGGTGGATCTGGAGCTAATTTTAATTTTCAGGAGATGCTGCAGACCAAAACATACCAACATGATTCAATATTACCAAAATATGGCAACACACATTTGGTTTTTAAATCCACATTTGAGGCTTCCATTGTGCTTCCAAGAGTGTAATTCTCATTTAAAATAAAGTTCATTCTCCTTTCATGCCTTCTTTTGACCTAGAAATCTAAGAAGGTAACTATTGAAGGTATGGAAGAGTAACCACTGTTCCCTAATTAATGCAATGGTGGAGGCTGCAAAATAGAGTGGGAAGCACATGCAGGCTGTAAGTCATATATTTCCCACCCTGATCAAATCAATAAACAAAAGCCAGCTGATTTTTAATGATACTCTTAGGTACTATCATTGCAACAGAAGAAATAAAAAGCTATGGCAGGACCAGCCAGATGGCATTATCTCAATAATCACTCATTTTATTTAAGAATTGGTTTATCAACATTCAAACCACCTAGCAAGTATAATGTTACCACCCTGTCATTACCAGAAGGCATCGTCAGTCTGTCACTGTCATTTTGTATGCTCATTCAAATATGTTGCTCCATGTTTTTCTTCTTGTCTTTTTGGTTCTATGCTGCATCAAGAAGTGTATAGTGCCTAGATCAAGAAAAATAATAGTACCACTCTCTTCAGCTTGTGTCAGCTTCACCCAGAATAATGTGTCTAGTCCTGAACACCACAGTTGTAGGATATAACAACCTTTAACAACCTTTAATTTATCCAGAGGAGGGCAACAAATATGGTTAAAGGTCTGAAAGCCAGTCCCAAGGCAGAATGGCTTAGACAGCTGGGCAGGTTTACATTAAAGAAGAGAAGACTAATAGTAGTTATGATAGCCATAGTTAAATATTTGAAGGGATATTATATAGAATATAGAGCAAGATTGGTTTTTGGTTTTGTTTTGTTTTGATTTTTTTTGCTTCTCCACTAACTAGTAAATGAACCAATGGATTCAAATTACAAGGGGAAAAATTCTACGTAAACATTAGAAAGAACTTTATGATGGTAAGAACTGTTTGACAGTGGGATAGTCTGACTCAGAGGGTGGTGGACTCCCTTAGAGATCTTTAAACAGATATTGTATAGTCATCTTTCCAGAGTGTCTTAGTTGTATATTCCTGTATCACAAGCCCTTCAGACTCTAAGATTTTATGATTCTTGAACCTGAGCACCTTAACATCTCTTTCCCTGGTCAAAGATGGAAGCACAACAGGTACATTTTCCCTTCATCCTACCCAGGAGGGAGATTCTTCTGTCTTGAGAGGCAGGAATGGAAGACCTAGTACAGACATCTACAAAACAGACACAGCATTCAGGAACACCTAGGGGCAAAGAAGCATGCAAACAAAGATACAGTGCTGGAAACCTTTTAAGCACACCTCACAGGAGGTATTCTTTACTACATACAATGTATAACTCAGAGAAAGGTCTGGTATACATTCAGGTCAGAGAACAACAACAACAACAAAAAAAAAACCTCAAAATCAAAATGTTAAAGCCCTTTGATATCACTGAGCTCAAGGTGTATTTTATTGGTTTGCTCAGAAACTCAATATTGAAGATAGGCTAATAATTAGCCAACACAGTTATCAAACAGAATGTTCAAGTTGTGGCCTTCCAGATGTACTAGGCTGAGTTCCTTTTTCTCCTAAACACTCTCTCCCAGATGTTCCAGAGGGACCAGAAATCCCCCAGAGCAGACATGCAAGGGGTCCAAAAAGATACAGAGGATAGAGAAAATGACAAAAATAATATCTAGTCCAATACACCAGTAAAAATCTCCCTTTGGATCAGAAGTTTTTCTTACATGAAAGGACCAGTTCCTTTGTTAGGAGGCAAAGTCTGAATCTAATCAATAAGATCTCTACTACAGGATGAGATTTTTAATTACAGTTGGCCCTCTGTTTTCAGGGGGGATCCATTCTGGACCCCCCCCAGTAGAATGGAGTTTCACATATATTAAAGCCCCATTGGCTTAAATATAGGCGTGAGGCTGCGGGTGTGTGCATGCGCACTCCTCGGAGACGCAACCCATTATTTCTCCCTACGTCCATCCCTCGCCCATAAGTGAGGGATGTGGTTTCCAAAACCACAAGAATGGAGGAGGACATTAAACTGTTATCATTAAACAGTGTAAACAAAATATGAATTTCACAATGTAAAAATTTCAAATTTTTTTCATTTCTGGTGCTTTTGACCTTTGACATTTATGGATGCAAACAGATGTGAGGTGACAATACAACATTGATGCCACAATGAAAAGCTGTGCTTGAATTTTGGCCTTCATGGCAATTTTTAAGAACTAGGCATGACCCTAAGATTGTAACTTCTCTTGCTAATTCGTTTCCTTGCTTTCAGCATAAGTCAGAGATTGCTGGCAGCAATCCCGGACAGTACCCCAGCTTCTCCATGTTGTGCGTCGCAGGCCGACAGCCTGCAGAATCAGGTGCAAGATGACAAGGTACACCATGCAAAGGAGCCCGTGGGGACACAAGGGTCCCTAAGGGACTGCCTGCAAGCACAGTCACTGCAAGAAGCAGTCACCTCAATAGCAGAGCAGGCTGAAGAGCCTATGGGTTCTGCTTTATCTGGCGAGGTGAGAGAGTTGCAGGTTCTGACTACCAGCCCAAGGCCAGTGGTGGCAGAAGGGGCGGAGCCAGAGGGAACCTGCACTGAGACCTCAAGGAAAGAAGAGTCTGAGGGAAGTCCAGGAGCTGTTCTGGAGAACCAGGAGGACCTCCGAGTGACACTTCACTATGACCGACAACCTACAGGTGAACCTGAATCACAATACTTTGAGATCCAGCAACTTGACTCAACCCTATCCAAGGAGAGGGGACAGTCAGTGATGGACAATGTCCATAGTCAGACAAAGGACACTGTTGCTGAACAACGACGGGTGTCTGTAACACCAGAAGTTATGCCAAGAAAGATCACTGTTGCTCCCCAGCAGCAGGGGTGTGATATAGCAGAGGAGACCTTGACATTGACTTCAGTTGTGCCTACAACACTAATGACAGTTCAACACCCAGATGATGCTCCAAAGTCAGCACTGGACAAGGGAGTAGAAGGTGGACGGATGTGTCCTACAACTCTCACCAAAGTGGAGCAACAACTTCAGGCACCAACAATGACTAAGGTGTCTACATCTACACTGCATGCGCCTTTCATCGTGAGGCAAGAAAAGCCTCTGACAAGCCTTTCACTCCAGGAACAACACCAGTTCAGGAAGGAGTTGAAGAGGGATCAGAGCATGCGAGATGCAGTGAAGACAACAGTGGAAGATGTTCGATGTAGTGCAAAGGCTAAGAGGTTTCCGAAAAAGAGACCATGGTCTTTGAGCTGCATGGACAAAGTCTATGACCTACAAGCCCAGTTTCCTGAACTAGACAAGCTGGTTCGATTTGTGATAGATAGAGGTCGAGGAGACTTCAGCACGTGGGTGGAATGCTTCTCTGCACCAATAGACCACTCCACTAAGCTACTATGGACATTCTGGGGTACTTCATCGGGAAGACCACCAGATAAACCCCCTGGAATGCCTCAAGGTCATCTCATCACCTGTCAGCCAAGATGGCCTGACACTCAAGGACAAAATCTACTGTCTTGCTTTGTTGTTCTGATATGTCCAGTTCTGGTTAACTTGTGCTACCGTGTGTTATGTGTCTGTCTGATTTTTTGTGTTAACAGGTCACAGGACGACACCACAGCCAGTGTGGCTCTGCGTCCAGTTACGCCAGACCAAGTGGACTTTGGGGGGCGTGTACAATATCTGTCTACATGCTTTCTCTTTGACAGGATGAAATCTCAGCCAGTTTGGTCTCAACTTGCAGTTTCTTCCAAACGGCCGAGATTTGGGGGGGCGTGTGGTGGCTGGGTTCCCAGTCACCTCAGGACTTCTCATGAACTACAAAAAGGTTAACCTGGGGGGAGGAGATATGCTAATGAGCAGCTACATCATAGCTGATGTAAGGCTCTCTTGGCCAATCAACAGTGCCAGAGTGGCAGTTTCAAACTCTTGGCCAATCAACAGTGCCAGAGTGGCAGTTTCAAAAAGATTCCGAGAGAGGGCTATAAATACCCCTGTAAGACCAGTTGTCCGTTGTTCTCCATCTTGGCTGTGTTTGGAGAAACCAGAGGTTTGTCCTCTGAGCAGTTTGGGAGTAGCTCAGGAACAGTGGTAGTCAGTACGTCTAGGTTTTGTTATGTTTATTTAATAGCTTGCCGGAAATGAATATCTTTGTAAATGTATTTTCTGATCTGCAAGGCAATGAGGCCTGGCATGAGTGATACCTTCCTATTCTATACTATTTCTTTAAAATAAACTTCTTTCTTTTAAAAGCATCTGCTATCTCTTTGGCTCCTGTACACGTGCCTTATCTCGGTTACTGATTGCTGTGGATTAGCAAGAAAGAAAATAGATCTCTCTCTCTCAAGCAAGTCTCAGTGTGTGCTTGGGAAATATAGTTCGTTGACAATTCACTGAGTGGTGGCAGCGTAAAGTTCTTTTATTTAAAGGGATCTCCCTGAGAGTAATAGCCACGAACAGGGCTTTGCTCCCAAGGGAATCATCACAACATCATAAGAGAGAGAAGTATAGTCTGTGCATAAACTGAAGAGAAAGACTCCATTGGGAGAACAAGATAAGGAGTGCTTTTTGTGGTTATTGAGATTGCCTCTGTTTTCTCTTATAGTTTATACAGTCATATAAACACTCTCCCCCCCCCCCCCCATGTGAAGCAAAGAACACAGAGAGCAAGCACAGAAGGATGGGAAAAGATGGAGCAATCCTAATTTTGAACTTGTAAACCTCTGCATGACAAAACAGTAGCTACAGTAGTTTGCACAGAAATTACTGTTACAACTTGCCCCCAAAATATTGCAAATGAGAAAAATCTCTTCCAGATCAACGAGAAAAAAAATGTCACTAAGAAAAATATTTAGAATTTCTTATTCTTTTGCATGAGAACAAGACAAGTGAAGATTTATATCCCTAACTACTTTTCAGGCTGGTCACATGATTGAGCACTACATTTTGTTTATATGTTTTTAAAGATTTTTTTAAAAAAAAGTTAAGATAAATTGACCACATATATTTAACACAGATTTAAAATTAATTGAAAATAATTTTTAAAATAATTCTTCATTAATTATGATTAAATTGATTGTTACATATGCATTATTATGTTCATATTTCTATATACATAAGCTGACTTTGGGTAATATGTTATTGAATATATAGAGATATGGAATGATTGATTGATATTGATTATTGATATTAAACTAGAAGAAATTAAATTGAATATGATATTTACAGTGCTATTGCCTATCTCATAGAGAAGTGGTGGGAATCATGTGGCCCTCTAGATGTTATGAGACTACAGTTCCCAACAGCCTTAACCATAACAGCACAGAGTGAGGAATGCTTGGGTTTATGGAACAACTTTATGTGGCTTGTTTCTTCCCTTCAACCTGCTCTCTGTATGCTTTTACTGCTCAATTCATCCCAATAGCACTGATAAGCAGTTTAGAAAAAACATGTTGACCTCCAAAATTTACCTCCAAAAGCATATGCCTCCAAAATTTTGATGACAAAATCCACTGTCACCCTTCCTACTTTCAAAGTCAGACACATAGTGGATTGTCTAAAGCTTCCAATGACAATGAAGCTATTGTTATCTGAATTACAAAGAACCAGCACCTTTGAAGGTGTGAACACTGAACATTTGTATGCATCTGTAGGCTTATTTATGGTTGTACAAATTATTCAGTGAAAAACCGTTAGTGAGAAATACCTTTGATGGTGTTTTAGGTAATTAGATTTTTCAAAAGTTAAAATCCATTTGTCATATCATATTACAACCTATACACTCATTTTAAATACTATATTTTACATACCCCCTGCCAATTGCTTCACTATAACTTTCCCTTGAGCTCTTCATATCAGTTATTATTATTATTATTATTATTATTATTATTATTATTATTATTATTATTAACCTTTATTTATAAAGCGCTGTAAATTTACATAGCGCTGTACATACAATCTTTTTAATTAGACAGTTCCCTGCTCTCAGGCTTACAATCTAAAAAGATATGACACAAAAGGAGAAGGGAATGGTGGATGGGAAGGGGATGAGGGCCAGCAGTTCTTCTCCACCTCCGAGGCCTGGATCAGGGGAGAGGGACTGGAGAGAGGGCTTGGCTTCTTAATGGATGGTTAATCTTCTTCCAGGGAGGCCTGTTGGAGCTAGCCTGCCTCTCTAGTAGGATAATACATATAAAATACATAGCAGTACAGGAAATGATTCAATAAAACAGGCAACAAAAGAACATCAAATAGCAAGTGACAATTATGCAATGCCTGGGAACACTTCTCTGAACAGGATGGTCTTCAACTCCGTTTTGAAGCTGGGTACATCATTTCACCTTACCATGTTTCTAGGCTATAAAGAAGTAGTTCTAAACCTTGAGTTTCCAGGTACACTCACATGTTAAGACCCCAACAGCACGACCAATGATCAGGAGTTCTGGGTGTTACAACACTGGGAGATGCAACACTGAGAACAACTAATATAAAGAATTTCTGTTTTTCAATGTGTAGTTTATTAGGGTTTCTTCAATAAGAATATCAGTAACTGCACATAAACATCTGTTAGAAGCAAAATATCTCTATTCTCAATCCTTTTATGTAGTGTCTGTACAATCCTATTGTACATTTATGGAGGAAATGTTGGAAGACAGTGTTCATGTTTTATGTGTTCAGGGGCAATGCTGGTAATTCATACTTTAGATTCTTGCACAGAAGGCCAAAGCTCTATTTATCAAGTTGTTGGGGAAGTTTTAGTAATGCTGCATGAGGATTTTGAACGAAGAGTGCAATTTCATCCACAAAAAGATGTATGAAAGTCACAGTGAGCTGTTGTTTTGATCATAAACTTCAGAATAAAAAACAGTACTCATTGACATAGTGAGCAAATGTTTTGATTTGATTTGTTTTTTTAATTCTATACCATGAAGCTTTAGTTCACTGTAATTAAAAGGGGGGGGACGGACATAGACTACCCAACAAGAAAAACCTTCCCCTGTACTCAAGAGTGGAGAATGTCTTTTTGCCTGAGGGTCAGATTCAATCTCACAAATGTTCTCAAGGTATAATTCCAGTTTGGGGGCAGGTGTGATGCAAAGGCCAAAGAATGGCATCAAAATGCAAGCAGATAGGCTTTAGGAAAGACATTTCCATCTTTTGAAATGGAAAAGAAATCCCTGTGTACATAAGTTAGAAAACCATGAATAATGTTAAAATGGGAAATCACAGAGGACTGGACTAAGACCTCCAGAAGACCAGATTTACCTCCAGCATTGAGGTTCCCTCCCCTCTCCTATAAGAGCTACTGATAGGCCATTGGAGGCTAGGGGGCCCTGGGGCTGTCTGTGGCCTGCAACTTCACTTTGTTCACTTTTGCTTTAGAAAGAGCTGAAAAAATAGGATTTTTTTAAAAAAGAAAAAAGCCTCCCAGAATACTTAGCTAAACCAGAATTGTCAGAGGCAATTCAGTAGTTAGGAAATTTTTAAGAGTATTTTTAAAAATCAACAAACCGACCAAATAATAATAATAATAATAATAATAATAATAATAAAGCCCAACCCCCACCCCAACCTTTCCAACCTCTGGGTTTTTATAGGAGCATTTGGTATACTCCTGGATGGCCCTAGTGGTCTCTTCCAACTCTATGATTCTATGGACAGGGCTTGACGGAAGGTAAATTGTGATCAAAGGCAGAACTCTGGGTGATTTCCAGAGATATCCAGCTATTTAACAACAGCATCAAAAAGTAAATTCTGAAAGTCTGAAATATGCTCTTTGATTCTAGTAGGGTTCCTTGAACCCTTTCTTCCCATTCCTCACATTCTCTAAGTGTACTTGTCTTCCCCTCTGACCTGGCGACACATGTCCTCTCCCTCCTTCCCCATCCCTCTCTTTCTCTTTCTTGCCATCTTTCTTTTGCAATCCCCACTTCATTATTTTCCTTCATTTTCCTTCCCCTTCTGTTTCTCCAATATAGTGAAGTCTACCTACAGAGGTTATAAAATGCTTCCAGTATTACCAATGAATTCAAATATTTTTGCTAGCTTTCATGATCTGCTGAGAAAATGGTGGTAGTTTTAATAAACATAAAATAGCACTTGGAAGGGAATATGGGGTTGAAATTTTAGCAGGTTTTTCTTTAACTTCATAAGCTTTTTATCACTCGTGCTTTTCACTTCAGTGATTTAGATGTCATGGGCTTGCTGCAAATTCAGCAGCTGATTTGACAGGGAGATGCAAAAATGTCCTTCACCTATGCCAGAGTGGGTTGGGTTGTAACATAGGTTGTAACATTATTAATACCCCCACCCATTTTATTTGGGCAATGTGACCCCCCTCCCCCGACAAAATCAAGATCACTTCAAATAGAGAGACAAAATTGGCCAAATACAAAGTCTCTTGTGAATCAGTCAAATTAATTTCATTATTCTACTATTTATAAGACGGGCATTATTCCCAAATTATTGTTCTTTATTTGCTAAGTATTCTCCCCAAAATGCCATCCTGAGGAAGACCTGGGTAAGGAGTTACCTGGGTGTGTATTATTTGCCCAATGTTTATTACATTGCAATCATTAACAGTGTATCTTCCACCACAAATAAATAGGTACTACAATAATAAATTCACCATGTCAACAAAACACCGCAGGGAGTTTTGTTACCAACTGGTTTTATTGATGGTAAAGAGGCTGACATAGTTGTTTGGTAGCAGTAAAATGCAGGAAAAGGTCTCTTGTGTTAATCTCATTTTTAATAACCATAGTATATTCGTTCCTCATGGGAGAGAGGTGCTGAGAAGTCACTATTTTTTATGAGCACTATTTTGGGAGTTGTAGAATTACCTTCAAAGTGTTTGGTATAGCATAAAGCGCAGGAGGATTTAATGGGACTTGTACAGGAGAGCTCTGAAGACCCACCTGCTAGGTCTGATCTCTGAAGGATATTTAACAGCTGGCTACCAGTTTTAGAAATTAGAACTTACGCAGGCTCAATTATTTTGTCTCTGTCTTGGACAATTAGCATAGAGTGTTGTGGTTCTGCCTTGGAAAACAGTTGTTCAAGCAAGCCCTGCTAATTTCTTCTTTTATTTACACTTTGCAGTTTTTGCAAAATTATATACCACACAGTATGCCTAGGCTGCAAATAAATGGCAGAGTCAGGCTTCTGTTTTCAAATGTACCACATTCACTATATGTGTTACAGTGTGGCCAACTCTTTTCTCTTTACAGAGAGCTCCTGGTTAAGAATGGGGATAATTATTTTGATAAGAATTTGCCAAAAATTCATAAATTTCTTCATAGCAGGGATAGAAAGAACTTAAATCGTTATTTTTTTGAAGGAATATTGCAAAACCAGCACAAAGTGGAGTACCCCAGTATTGTGGCATCCAGTTATGGAATTCCATCTCCTTAGAGGAATAATTACCATGATTGAGTTTGTCCAAATATACACTTGTGGATAGTTATACGTTGTTTTATTTTCCCCCACTGTTCTCTTTAAAACATAAAATGGTTAATATGCTGTCATTATGTTTTTATAAAAAGTATTGCATTGTTTTAAATTGTTTCAAACAGTATGTCGCCCCGCAGTCCTTGGATATAGGGTATGATATAAACATTTTAATAAGTAAATAAATGAATTAAACTGATAGATTTGTCTATCTCATATTTTACTCTTAAAAAGTTGGACTGGAAACCAACAATATTCAACTATAGTTTTTAATGGGCTTTTCAGGCTATGTGGCCATGTTCTAGAAGAGTTTATTCCTGATGTTTCGCTGGCATCTGCGGCTGGCATCTTCACAGAAGATTAGTTTACTTCTCTGAAGATGCCAGCCACAGATGCTGGTGAAACATCAGGAACAACTCTTCTAGAACATCATCATCAACAACAACATATTAATAATAAAAATAATAATAATAAATTTTATTTATATACCACCTTTCCAAAGATCAAGGCGGTTTACAAAATTTCTACAGCAAATCCATAAAATACAATAAAATACAATGCAATAATACAATAATAAAACCAATACACATATAAAATACAATATAACTCTAATGCAATACAATACAATATAAATCATTCCCTCCTCTCTCCCCACCTTTACATTTATAACAGACTATCTAACTATAACAAATATAAGATATAAACCAAATCGTAAAGTGATGTGTGGTAGGGATGCTTCCAGTTCCAAACGTGTGTATGCACTTCTCTTCATTAACACAATTGCTCTAAAGATGGGGGTTGTATGATGAATCCTTAGTAAAAAGGTGTTCTTCTCTATCTCAGTTGCTGAGGAGGACAAAATGGAAAATACAACTGAGCTAGTTTCATGGTGGCAGACTTTCCCGTGGCAACTTACATGGTCACTGAGTATAGGGCCAGGTTTAAACTGGCCTGGGACCAGATGACTGCAGTGTCTTCCTCTCTATAATGTTCCTTCTTTCCCTCCTCCTAGCAACAAGTCCAGTGTTCTTTCCCAGCGCTGGCACAGGTGTTCCATCTCTCCCTGGTGCGGCAGACTTCAGGCGTTGGGGGGCCTCGGGTGCTGGCACTGGTCTTCTGGGCCATTTGGGGATGCAGCTAGCAAGCTGGATTTAAAGGAGCCACTCTCACCTAGCCCCTCTCCCTCCTCAGTCACCTCAGCTGCATTGGTGCTGGTGCTGGCGCTGGTCTTCTGGACCATTTGGGGATGCAGCTAGCAAGCTGGATTTAAAGGAGCTGCTCTCACCTGGCCCCTCTCCCTCTTTAGTCACCTCAGCTGCTCTGGTGCTGGCACTGGTCTTCTGGGCCATTTGGGGATGCAGCTAGCAAGCTGGATTTAAAGGAGCTACTCTCACCTAGCCCCTCTCCCTCCTCAGTCACCTCAGCTGCTCTGGTGCTGGTACTGGTCTTCTGGGCCACATAACCCGAAAAACCCACAAAAAAACTATGGATGGCGGCCATGAAAGCCTTCAACTTCACAATATTCAGCTATGTTACTGTTAATTAGGGTTGTTACATCTTTTTGCTGAAAAGCTCTGTGTTATTAATGTGGCAGGTAGGAACAGTGATATGCTAGGAATAGTTATGCCTGTTGAATTGTTCTTGTGCAAATGGAGGAGAATTTTATTTCAGTTTGCTTTTAAAAATGAACATATTTAGAAGAGAATTGGGGCCTTTTCACAATGAACATCTAGAGTGCTATATACCACTTTAGCTTCCCTGGCTGCATCGTGTGGAATCTTGGGGTCTGTAGTTTGAGAAGGCACTAGAATGCTCCGGCAGAGAATTTTAAATGCTCTGCCTTAAACCATAAATCCCAGCATGCCATAGGATGGAACCATGACACTTATGTTGCATGATTCTCAGTGTACTTCAGAATTGCATTAAATAGCCTTATACCAGATCTTCAAAAGGCTGCTTCAAAGGGAAGACAGTTCACCAAATTCTCTAGTCAACATGGCCACTGGGGTGCTATAGTTTCCAAAGCAACATTTCAGCACTCTGTTTATACCACTGTGGACTATTTCCCATGTAGCTTAGTGTTTTCTGTTTTGCCAATCTTCTGTTCCTCAGAGTCCAAGGAAAAGATAATATCTGCTGTTTGATCCTTTTGACTAGAGATGTTCGGCTATCAAATCAGTGACCTGCATTCGAATCATGTTCTCTTTCCTGCTTTACTTTCAGCAGGAAGATCCCCATATGTGCTGTCAAAAGGGAAAGAAGTAAAAAGAACACTGAAAGAGCTGGGAAATACACAGATGAGTTGTTCTCTTATGGCAGCTGTACAGATTTCTTCAAAAATAAAAGGCCTGAATTGTCTAAGCAGACACAGTGAATCAATAGAATTAACAGAAGTGTTGGCTTACCGAGTAACCACTGATTCAGTGGTCTACTCTAGTTGTGACCTCCAATAGAATTTGGGCAAAAATTTCAATGGGTTGCTTTATTTTCACTACACCTTTTCAATAATACATAATTTTTAATTTTATCCTACAGCCATAATGTCTGAAATGTCAGGCATGATGGTGACATCACCTTATGGGAGGTTACAAGAGTTTTTATTTATTAAATTTGTCACTTGCCCTATACAGTACTATAAAGCTCAGGGCAGTTCACTGTGTGTAAGGAGCAGACATTTCAACTAAATGTTAAGACAATTAAAACAAACTTTAGCTATAAGATATGGTTGTCAGAAGTCATAATTTGTATAAAGATGAAGAACAATTAAGTGGCAGTGAAGGCCTGTGTGAAAATAAATTATTTATGAAACTTAATAAATTAAGGCAGACATCTTTCACAGAGGATTCTTGGACACTTGTTTTTGTCACTGATCAGTCTTCTCAGTGTGTTTACTCCATAATCAGATGACACTTTAATATTGCTGATTTAACTTGACTTTTTGAAGGCTAACAAATACCCTTCCTAAATTCATCAGTCTACTCACAGGTGGCAAATTGGTACAGCCTTTCTGCTGATTTTCCATGGCAACTCAGGGGTTACTCAGATGGTGAAAATACTCTCATTGAATCTTTGTCATTGACATGCATTTAGAATGCATCCAAGTAAGCTTGTGGAGGGGGAGGCTACAAAAACAAACAAACCCATTTAAGCCAGGATGATCAATCTTGGTTTTTTCCCCTGAAAGATTCTCATTGCTGGCTGTATGAATAACTGATGCAAATAGACCTGGGATAAACCAGGATAAAACTTTGCATTCCTTGAACATGTTTTGAATACATCTACATTATTGTCTCCAACTTTATTCACTTTGCTGACACATGTGAACAACAGAACTCAAAGAAATGCTTATATGTGTGGTTCTGATTATAGATGCAATTTTTATTTTTTAAAATAGTGTGAACAGCAAAACCGGAATGCATGAGTGAGATTATTAGCATAGTCATCATAAAAACAACAATGTCTGAATGAATAGCCCCCAGAAACAGCCATTTATTTTGCATCCTGTGATGCCAATGGCAGAGGAGGAGTGTATTAGTGGTTGGTGGCTGCCATTGCCCCCCCCCCCCCCAAGTCCTGGAATGACATACTTACTGGTAATATTGGCAAGTAGAAGCAGCAAACTATGGGAGGGGGCGGGGGGAGGTCACACTGCAGGTGGAGATCTAAAAAAATGCTTCCATGTTCTGTTTAGCTATGGAAAAAATATTTGAAAATAATGACATGGAGAAACCTGGATTAAAGAAAATCTTCACAGTGCTTCACTTGCTTTGTGCAAAATTCACATGTGTATGAATTATGTGTGTGTAGAAAATAATATTTTTTTTACTATTTTCTAATATTATTATTGAAAGTAATATTTTCTAGTCGCTGTATAGAAAAAGCTGGTTTGTGTATTTAAAAAGAGAATTTTGTGTGGAATGATTACTGACCTACAGAAAACAGCATTTTTAGCACAGACAATAATGTGTTTACACAGAAATGTTATTTTCCATGCACAAAAAGCTGTTTACTGCAGAAAACAATGCTCCCCACCTTTATACTGAATATACAAAAGGACAAAGAACACACCTATCCTGGGACAAAATTTACAAACACACTTGTGTTTCTCTCCACTCTCAGAACTCATGTGTAGAATGTCTTCTTTAGTGCTGTGGGAGTCACCTCTAAAGAAAGCTGAGTTCCTTGACTTACTTTAGAGGATAAATATGCAAAATTATGAAAGGCCATTCTTCTCAGTCTAGAATATTTAAAATAGTACCTTCACACCCAGCTGATCAAGACGAAATTGCATTCTTTTCTAAGATCCTACATTATAATAGTCCTAACTATTGCAATTGTGTATTTTAGATTTCCTGAGCTTCTAAGTAGAAAAAGTAAGCAGAGGGAGGAAGAGAAATCTTTTTAATTAGATTTCCAGCCAAGGAGGCCAAATCCCTGGGCTCATAGCCCAAATTACTTCTTTTTGTGGACTTAAGCAATGCAAAACAAAGACAAACTACAAAATGCCATTAACAATATATTTCATTCCATTCCATCTTCCAATTGAATTGGCATTATTCATTAGAACCACCATTTCCCTTGATAGTGTTACATGGGTTTATACTAGATAACACACTGTGATCTGTACCCTTATCTGTGAATTAATTCTTGCATCTACTTCTGTCTTATGGAAGAAAGAAGCAATGCCAAACAAAAGGTAAAATGGGTTGTTTGCTTTCTTAGTATTCAGTCCAAAAATTCATATTTCCTCCTCGTACTACATTCTTAATGTTCTTGATATGAATTTCATATATGTTGCCATCCTGAATTACTTGAAAAATATTATTTTTGATCTTCCAGTTATTATATTGTGTGAATATCTCAAAAAGCAAAATGTGTACACAATTAACAGTGTTAATAACAAGAGATTTCTGAGCATAACCACCAAGAGGGATAATTATATTTTACTCGCAAGATATCCCTCCCAAGCTATACAATATGCAAATAATCAATATTTCACATAAGATGTTTCATTAGAATGTGGATTTGTCTGGTTGAGGTACACACTGCAATTTGCTTCATTAATGCAGTGTAAGATCACTTCATGAATCTCACCAGTGACTACTTTTGTTATGTCTAAAATAGGAAACGTGTAACTTCCAAATGTGAAAGTTCCTGAACTGTGGCTGCTCAAGTGTCAGGAAAATTTGCTATAATTCCTCTTGTTAATTATTCACACTAATATCATAGCCTCCAGCTATCCTGATTTGGCAGGGACAGTCCCAATTTTTGCAGCTGCTTTTAATATGTCCTAGTTCCTCTCTCCTCTTCCCATTTTCTTCATTTGCCCCGAGTCACTCCAGTAGAAGGGGAAAAATGAGTTAAAAATGCAAAAGTACTCAGTTAAGTCAATAGTGGAGAGAAGAGAGGAGAAGAAGGGACAGAATATCTATTTTTATAGTAGTCTCAAACAAAAACAAACTTCTGCAGGCCCTTCTAGCTTTTGTTTTCTTTCTCATTAATAACTTTGGTCATCTTGACCACAGTGGTGTTTCTTGGCCACACATGTCCTGTTTTTAATTTGTGAAATGTTGGGGATGAGCAGTATATGATATGAGTGGTTTGTTCAATTTCTTTAGGTATGATCAGAGCAAATAATGACATGTTGTACCTTGAAACCTCATTGGCTAAAGGGAAAGTAAAGTGCTGGGGTTTCCCTCTTTCAGCTGATAAAGACACAGTAAATGCAGGACTATGCCTGGAGCTAACAAAAATCCACTTTCATTTCCTCATTGACTCATTCATTGGTGTTTTTGAGTTGACATTGACTCATGGCAACCCTGTGAATGTCTCCAAGACTCTCTACTGCTCTGCTCAGCCCCTGCTGGTTCAGGACCATGACCTCCCTGACTGAGACTAGCCTAGTGTATGGTCTTCCTCTTTTTCTACCGCCCTTTATCTTTCCCAGTATTATTGTCTTTCTAATGAGTCATGCCTTCTCATGATGTGTCCAAAGTACAACAGCCTCAATTTAATAATCTTGGCTTCCAGATTTTTTTCCCTCTTTTGTCTTTTTAGCCATCCATGTTATCATTAGCACTCTTCTCCAGCTCTCACATTGTACAAGGTCATAGAGAACAAAATGGCTTGGACAATTCTGACTTCGGTGTTCAGTTGTATATCTTTATACTTTGGGATCTTGTCTAGTTCTTTCACAGCTGCCCTTGCCATTTCTAATCTTCTTCTAATTCTTTATTGTTATTTCCTCAATTTATTCCTCCCTCCATAACTGTCATCTTCTGGCCTGCGAGGTAGTTGACCAGGCAGGCCCAGCTCCATCAGGGCTAGCCTGGAAGAAGAGACTCCTCCCTCCAGTCCATCTGCCTTGGTCCAGGCCTCAGAGGGAGAGAAGAATGCTGGACCTGATCCCCTCCCTCCCTCACCATTTCCTTCTCCTTTTGTGTCGTGTCTTTTTAGATTGTAAGCCTGAGGGCAGGGAATCGTCTATTATCCCTTCTGTTGTAAGCCGCCCGGGTGGCATATAAATAAATCCTATTATTATTATTATTATTATTATTATTATTTAACTGCAGTCTCCGTTCTGATCCATGTTTGATCCAAGGAATGAGAAATGTTTAACTATTTTGATTTTTTTGTTATCTAGGTTGAATTTATGTAAATCCTCTGTGGTCACTATTTTTTTTTACGTTCACCTGTAAGCTTGGCTTTTCACTTTCTTCTTTAACTTTCCATAGTAATTGTTCCAAGTCTATAATGCTTTCCACAGTAGTATGGTGTCATCTTCATATCTTGTTGTTTTGTAACTTCAAGTCATTTCCAATTTATGGTGACCCTAAGGTGAACCTATCATAGTGTTTTCATGGTGCACGCCTGTTCCTCCTCTTCCCCCACCCTCCTGTCTCTTCGCATGCCCTCCAAAACGGCTTTGCATGCCAGAGAGGGCACACATGCCATAGGTTCACCACCACAGCCCTAGATCTTGTGTTGTCCTGCTTGGATGACACAGACCAATACCCCAGGGCCAGGATTGGGTTGGATCCTGGCAGACCAGATGCAGATCTGGTGGTTCCAGCCCAATTCCAAGATAAACAGGGCTTAATATGGGTCATATTGATCCCTGGCTTGCCATGGAGTTTCACAGAAACTCTGCAGAAAACCTTGGCTAATTAGATGCCCCATTACTTGCATCCCTTACTTACTCTCCCATTTCTGCTCCTGAAAAGACCTCTCTTGCTGCGTCTGACATGGAAACAGGTTGTCTGGCTATATGGAGGCAGCCAGGTGCCCCATTTCCACATCAGGAATGGTGATGGGGGTCTTTTCAGTAGCAGCAAGGGGAAAATAAGGTAAGGGGTGAACAGCGAAATGTACAGGGATGGGCAGGTATGCAAACACATGCCCAGCACCACACCAAGCTGGGGACGGATCCTGGTTAGCACCTGGGCCAGGAAAGCATGGGCTGAACCTGTGCTTTCCTGGCTCATTTGCTCAGCCCCCATGACTATCAGATGTAGTGACACATTCATACCAGTCATACTATACTCCTGGAGTAAGCAGATTGTATCTCTGAAGCAAGATTGGTTTTGTGGTCCTCAACCTTTTTTAAAAATCTTTTTAGGCAGTCTATGGGGCTGTACAAACAGCCCCAAAGGGGTGGCCTCCATCCATCCCTTCTTCAGACAGAGGACAACCTCATACTGTGGCAACCTCAGTATGGCCCCGATTCGGTCTTTCCAGGGCATGAAAAGAAGCTGCAAAAAGGGCTTCTTTTTGTGCCCTGCAAAGGGCACCATAGCTGCATTGCTATATACTTCTATACAGTGCTCCTTCAGTGCTGTGTCATATGGATGCAGTCCCCAAGAAGTGCAATGATGCCACACGCTGGCTCCAAACCTCCCCTCCCCTCACTAGTGACACTGGTTTGGCTGCCAGGTAGAAGACATTCCACAAGTGCAACACTGCAGCTGATGCCATCCCCAGTATCCTGCTCCATGGAACACAGAGGTAGCCTCTTAGGCAGATCTTAATCCTCAAATGTTGGGCTAGTACTTTTTCAAATGTTGAGGCTTCAAGTCATTAGGGCTTTGTTTGTCACACCAGCACCTCAAATTCAAACTAGAAGTTAATTCACAGCATTATGATCTTTGGAATAGCAGTATATAAATAAAACAAATTATTATTATTATTATTATTATTATTATTATTATTATTATTATTAGGTCCCCTGTTTAAATCTCTTGCTCTCTTCAGTGGGGTTTTGCTAGTTGCTTCACATTCAGAGTTTAAATAAAGTTTAGTTGTTAGAGCACGTATGTAGCTTTGGCTCCAGAGAAGGGACACTGAATTTAGTCTGCATTTTAATGCAAACATATATAATTTCACATCTCTACTACTGTACAAATTAAATCCTTCAAAATTCACATCTCAGTTTTGCTACTGAGTTCTCTAATAAAAAAAACATGCATACAGAAATGTATGTATTAGGGAAATGTGCACACAAATATGTGTATGTTAATGAAACAATTAAAATTAATATTAAAATTATTTAAAAATGCAAGAAGGCAAGAAAATATACATTGGGCAAAAATGCATATATAAATGCCCATATTTGGAGAAAAGCATAGACAAATGCATACCAATGTTCATGTGGTGCACATAAAATGTGAAAGAAACCCTTGGTGTTCAGGACAAACTTAATGCAAGACTGAAGAAATAAGTAATCAAGAGAAGCAAAAATAAGCAGATTCATTCATGCCAGTTCAATTCATCACCCAGTTACAAAGCTTACTTGATTGTGTTTCAGCCAAATCTTCTTCAAAAGGTGAAAGGCCTTGTATACCAGGCTGAGCTTTTTAAAGCAATGGCACACTTTCAAAAACAAATCTCATAGAACTGAGAAGGAATTTTCTTTTGGTGGGTATTCTCAAGCTCCCCCCCCCCCCTTATTCTGCTTTCCTTATTCTGGCTTGTCTTGCATAGTCTGAGCCTTACCAAAGTTTGACAGCTATGTGTGTGGATATGTGTTCCTAAAAATAAGCATGAATGATGTTATGTTGCTTGTCACAACTGTAGGCCAATATTTCAGGGAAAGATATTTAAAAACTATTGTGAACAGAGAATAATACAATATGGCTTTGGGAAGCAGAAAAAGAGAATTAGTGGCTAAGATGTATCTGTGATAGATATGAGACAGTTCCCTAGGAGCCTGACCTATCATGCTCAGTTGCCAAACAGCAAGTTTAATTAGTTATTCTTACCCAGACTGAGTCTGAGTTTCTGTATTTATGGTGCTCCCTTATAGATCCATTAGAGAGGAGGGAATTCAGCCTCATGTTTATGGTTGTTGTTGTTGTTTTTAAAGTCAAATTGACCTAAATGGAGTAAGTTATCCTATTTGCTACTTTGCAATCCTTTTATACTGTCTTGCTTGTCTTTTTAAGATTACAAAATAAAATGTACAGAACATATATGAATACACACAAGTTCTTTTTTTCCATGCCATTTTTATGCATTAATATCCCTTTGTTCCTTTTTCTGTGCTTGAAGCAAGCCGTAATGCAGCAAAGCTTGCAGTGGTGCTGGCTTACCTAGTCCTAAATCCCATTTGTTTACTACTTAGGAAAGCAAATGATGATAATATCTCATGTACCTATCCAAGCTATCTCCATAATCTGTATTGAAGTTTGTTGTTGTTGCTTTTTTAAATTACTTCCATGCTACAATTGATACTGGTTTTTTTATTTGTTTTTTGTTTTGTGTTTGTCATAGATAACTCTAGATATTTCTTTAAATTCTACATTTAGTGTACAACTCTATAGTATTTGGAGAAAATCTGGGCTGAGAAATGGGCATCTGCACAGACATTGTCCCCAAATACTAATCAGATATAACTTTGTCTATTTGGAGACTGACTATGCTTGCACATTTGTCTGGTGACTAATGGCATTTGGTAATAAAATGGATCATGGTTACAGCTTCAAAGGAAAATGGGAAGCTAGATCCCATTTGGTATTGGAAGCTAGCAGATCAGTCTGGGTCAGTACTTGGATGGAAGCTGACCAATAAAAACCAGGTGCTCAAGGCTATATTTCAGAGGAAGGAATTGGCAAAACCATGTCTGAATATTCCTTGTCTTATACCTTATCCCATCCACCTCTTATATTCAATTAACAGCAGCAAAACAAGTAAAAACAATTCTAGGCTAATTCAAGAGAACTATAGATCAAGGGAAGTAACAGTACAATTCTGTTCAGACTGTAAGACGAATGAGTGAGCTCTGACTTAAACCCAGAGCTGAAGAACCGAAGAACCAAGGAATTGTGCTTTAAACATAGCTAAAGGACCAAACAAGATGGTTCCGTGCAGAGCACTGATGTGACGAAGGTATTTGGCAACCGAGACGATGAAAGTCTGAAAACTTGGAAGCTGAAGCGGGGTGCCGTCCAGGTGTGACGAACCATGACCGGGAAGAACCTTATCTCCTGAGTCGCCATGATGAGGAACTGACAGGACAATGGAGAACTTTGAACAGAACAAGTTGCTTTGAACACGGACTGATCTGAACAACCTGTCTCTCCTCCCAAAAGAGGAAGTTGAGTAATGGGCTGCAATATTGCAAGACTTCAGCAGCCAAATGCCAGAGAGAAGAAAAAGTATAAAGACCCTGGACTTTCATCTCCATTTTGTTGGCATCTACCGCGGCAACGGTGTCATCCCCAGCCTTCGAGAACAACTGATCAATGTTCGGCGGAAGGAAAGTGTGTGTGAGTATGGTATGAATGTGTGAGTGAAAGAGCTCTTGATAATCAATGGTTGTGTTACTTGTGTGATTCAATAAATGTTACATGCATGGTGTTTAAAACCAAATTTGGTGTCTCAATGTCTTTCTCAGCCTTGCTGTGAATAGGTCCACGGAGGGAGAGGTTCTCATTACACGCTCTCAGGATAAACAGGTTGCCCTTACAATCTTGGGCATAACAAGACTGGTCAGGAACACTGGAATATCATGACTGGAGGGTTTTAAAGCTACGTTAAGTTACCACAACTCAAGGATGCTATAGAGTTGGATTCTTGAACTGGTAAGACCAGTTCTGGGCACCACTGACAAGTTGGAACGTGTATAGAGGAGGATAACTGAAATGGTGAATAGTCTAGAAATCAAGCTCAATGAGGAATGGTTGAGACAGTTGGGTATATTTAGTTTGGATAAAAGAAGGCTGAGGTGTGATATTCTGATAGAGCAAGTTTGTTTTCTGTTGCTTCAGGCATCAGGACCTGAACCAATGGATTCAGATTACACTAAGCTTTGGGAAGAACTTTAGTAGTAGATTTTTGCACTGGCAAGGTATGGACTAAATGGCACTTAGGGATATCTTCCAACTCCAGATTTCCATGTAGCACAGATAGTAGGGCACCATGGACAAGGAGGAACATGTAAAAGGAGGGTGGTTACCTAGTTCAACTGGCAACCTAGTTCAGAACCATGTACACTTGGGGAGGGGGACAAACCGTGGAATAGAGAATCCAGAGGCCAAATTTCCATTACTCCAACCCATTGTGAGCCACATCAACTCCTGTCAAAACTAGAACTGGCAAGATATCTACTTACACTTTTCAAAACAAGGGACTTTTCAATATTTATAATCAAAATAAGGCACACATGGGGCTGTGCAAATTGGTTTAAAGGACAATCACACAGCCTGGAATGATTCCCCATGTCTGTTTCTAAATTGACTGGGTAAAGGATCCAGAGCCCACAAAAATGAGTAGGATAGAGATGTATATTTCCCTTTGCTGGCCTACATTGGCTGAAAGCATCCAGGACTAACTCTATTTCCTATCAAAGTGGGTGGCTACCAAAGGAAATGAATGTTGCTAGTTAGAGGCATTGGCTGCCATTCTCCAGGGAGAATGTTGGAGGATAGAACTTCAAGCATCATATGGACTTCCTTTTTATCTTGCTTGCTGCTCTCAGTTGTAGTGGTTGATCTTGTCCCACTGCAAATGTTTCAATTCAGATGTCAAATCATTCATCTTCTTATATGGAATGGGGTGGGCCATCATCAGGCAGCAAAATGATTCAGACTAGTTCTGACAGAAACTCCTGGGTTTCATGTTGCTGCTTTTCTTTCAATCCATTCCTGGAGCTATCAAAAAATGAACCTATACACTGTATCGCTAAACTATTGTATGGACAAGGCAGTTCATCTGGTGAGATTAATCAGACCACTGCCCAGGAACTATAAAGACTAAATCCAGAGTCATAGCATGCATGCATGTGCACACAGATACACACACACATATATAAAATAAACTCTATACACTGTCATAGTTCTTTGAATGTGCTTCCACATTAGTTACAAAAATAATCTAAGAGTTTCCATGGATGTTAATCTGTGGTAATAAAGTCAGGTATGTAATGATATTCTGGAATGGAATGCATAGCACTGAAAACTGCTAAATGAGCTATTAGTAAGATCGAAAAAGGTTTTCCCAATGCTGAACCCATTACCCTGTTGGAGCAAGCCTCAGCAGACAATGTACAAGTGTGATTACTGCAATATTTTCTCCATTCCTCATGGCTAACATATGGATGGATTCAACCAAGAACCGCTAATGAGTGGGATTAGTGTTTTTACAGTGCATACACTGCCAGATTTACATGTCCCAAATATGATACAGAACTGGTGTGTGCATGTATCTTTATATGTGTAAATAAACACACACAAACACATATATACCACATATCAGTGTTAAGAAGTATGAAGTTACCCATTTCCCCCCTTTTCAGCTTTGTATTATAACCAGCCCTTCTGCTGTATATGGTTGGAGAATAAAAAATAACATAAAATAGCTGTTGACTGGTTATTCCTACACAAGCTTATATGCTTTTGATCATAATTATAAAGTACTTCAGGACTATGTTTTTAAAAATGCCCAGGAAAGGAATGAAATATATATGTTTCACTTCAAGTGATGTGCTAACTGGTAACATCTCACCTGGTTTCTATAAAGGTGCTGTGCTATACATCTGGATTAAACTAACTGCAGTTGCCAGTGCAAGAGTTACCCTTGAAACATGAAGAACAAAAGAGTCTCCTGGGCCCTCACTATCAGAAATCCATGTGTAATAAAGCTGTAAATCCTACCTCTTTCAGCTTCTTGCTTCAACCTCCAAATTGACTTTGAACTGTTGCAGATGCTCGAAGTTGCAAATGAATGACTTGTTGTAGCTTGTCTGTATTGGATTGTGATGTCAAATTATTTCTTCATAAACTATATGGTCTTACAGCTACAGTGGCAGTGAAAGAGGTTCTGTTGTGTTTGTTAGCAGGGCATTGTCCTCTGAACCATAACCTTGTCTTCAAGTCTGTTAATATTTCTCAAAAGGAGTTAGTTCTACAGGAAATCTAGACAGAAGCTTCATTTACTTTTGATCTGATGCTTTTTTGTTTTGTTTTGTTTTCTGTACTCATTTGCCCTTTCCTGGGCATTTCCTGGACTTGAAAGCTCATAAGGGAGATACAGTAAGAGATTTTGGGTGCCCCACACTGTAACACGCTGGTTCCCAAATAATGGTCTTACAGATGTTTTGGATTTCAGCTTCCAGAATTCATAGAATAATAGAATCCTAGAGTTGGACGAGACCACAAGGGCCTTCCAATTCAACCCCCTGCCATGCAGGAACTCTCAATCAAAGCATATCTGACAGATGGCCATCCAGCCTCTGTTTAAAGACCTCCAAGAAGGGAGACTCCACCACTCTGTCTGACTGCTGGTCATACTGGCTAGGGCTTCTGGGAGCTGAAGTCCAAAAACACCCAGGGTCCAAAATTTGGCAACTGATGCTATAGGAGAAAGGAGGAATGCATTTCATAACATAGCTGGCTCAAGATAGTTTGCTCCATGAAGCAAAACATATCAATCCATGTACATAAACAAACTAGACTGGCCGATAAACTTTAGTTCAAAACTGGTATTGCATTAGATATGAGTACAATAAGATGGTTTAGAGCAGGGGTAGGTAACTTGTGGCCCGCGGGCCGGATGCGGCCCGGTGAGGCCTTGGGACCGGCCCCAGCCTGGTCCTGCTGCCGATTGCCGCCAGGGCCTTTGGCCTCTTGCGCACAGGGGCAAGGGGGGCAATTGTCTATAGACGCCTCAGAAACATGCATTTATATTAACATTTTTTAAAAAAAATCAGCAATTTTTTTTTTTTTTGCGTGTCCTCCACTTTTTAAAAAAAAGTGTCCACCATTTGAAAATGTCCTACATTTTTCCCGGTTTATTTATTTATGTAAATTTTTTTAAATTATTAAATTATTTATTTTTTTGCTTCGGCCCCCCAGTTGTCTGAGGGACAGCAACCCGGCCCCCAGCTCAAAAAGTTTGCCTACCCCTGGTTTAGAGGCTGAAAGAAGGCATATTGTGTGGCAGAAATGACACTGTCCTCAAAGAGAGGGAAATGACTGGGGGTCCCAGTCAAAATAGGACAGTCTGAAGGAGGTGCCTTATTTTGCCTCTTGTTCAAACCAGAACAATATGTATATATTCTTTCTGTGGTATGTCATTGCTAAGGATGAAGAGCCTGTCAAGAAAAACTGCATGTCTTCCAGTATTTCAGAGATGAAAAGTGGGACACATATGGCCAAGCAACATTGAAGTGTGGTCAAGATGGTCAACCTTTTCTAATGAGAAAGAACACATAAGCTAGGAGAGGCTGCAGCAGTTTGCTTTTGCAGGGAGGGCAGGATTCTGTCCCCTTCTATCCTCTCCTCCCACTCAGTTAATGGGGTGACAACTGCATTTTCAGTTTGGACACAATTTGTGGCAATTGAAGTAAAGTGAGAACAAAGGAAAGAAGAGGGAGGATGAAAGAAGCTCTAGCATTCTAAATGCAGCTGGAACGTGGAATAACAGAGGATTAATCAAGAGTGTCCCTGCCAAATCAGGACACTTGGAGGGTATGTAGATTCAAGAGCACCTTAACCATGGCTTAAAGCAGGTTCAGTTCCCAATATCTCTTGGTAGGATTTGAAAATACTCCTGCATGAAACTCCAGAAATCTGTTGCCAGTTAGGGTGGAAAATGCTAGGCTACATGGACTGATGTTCTGATTAAATCTATGACAGCTTCCCAAGTTTTGGCCTTCCAAACGTCTGGGGCTAAATTTATCATAATCCCTTTACAATTGCCATACAGGTTAAACTGATAAAAGCTGCAGGGCGCAGGCCAAAACATCATATTCACCACTCTACTCTAAAGAGTGGCAGTAGGGTCACTGTCATGGAGTGCACTTTAGTAAGCTTTCAGTGATGCCAGCCATTGACACTGGCCTTCTCTTGATATGTGGCATTCTTTCACTCTTGTGTCTGAGTAGCCTAACAGTTGTTCCCAAAAGGCCTATATACTTCAAAACTTCATCTGCAGAACTTAATGTCCATAGGTTTATTGGGCAGCTAGATATTAGTCAGTAGCAAATCTCTATGTGGGATGTTCAATTGATTAAATTGGTTGGAGTATACTTTGCAATATTCTAAAATAAATGACTACTGGCCTCTTGAGAAGTAATAGTATTTTTCTTAGTTAGTAAACCTTGTAAAGATATTTTTTGAAAGAATGCATTGATGTAATTTTATCATCCAAAGAGCATATGATTCCATGCTACATACCTGGAGCTCTGAGTATACTGAGCTCCAAAGCCATGAAATTTGCAGGTAATTAATCACTACATTACTTGGCTACTTCATTTACAGTGAGTTAGTGCTGTACATAATTGCTTCATTATGTGTGAACATGTATTGTAAAGTAATTTCACTGTTGCAGGCACTAGGTGTCTAGGGAGAGTGGACCTGGTATACAATTTGCCTGAAAACAGCAAAAAGCCTATAACTGAGTGGTTCAAAATCCAAGTTTTGGATTTTCTACTCAGTAGAAAATATTCTGTGATAAGTTACTTTGTGATACAGAAGGAGAAAACTGTCAGCTTCCCTTTCTTCCACATTCAAAATGTTTAATCCTTAATATCTTTCAATCTCAAATGCTTAGCAAAAACATACTAAATATTATTTTCACCTATATTTATTCAGAAGAGCTCAGTTTACATTTTAAAATGAATGGGCCTCTCCTAGTGCTGCACTTGAATTCAGAACTTTTAGTTAATATCCAAAAATCTCATGCAACAGAATAAATTTTGCAATGTGCTATATGTCTGTGTTAAAATATTGGGGTGCACTGTGCACTGTTGCAATTTGGCAGTGACAATCCCTGTTAAAATGTCCCAGTTTCTCTTTTCACCTCCCACTTTCTCCTTTTGTTTTAGGCATGCATCCAATGGTGCAAACTGAATTCAAAGTGCAAAAGCAATTTGCACTCACTAATCCCAGCAAGAATGAGAGGAGAGGAGGAGAGAAAGGGCAGAATCTCACTTGCCCCTGAAGACTCATGCAAAAGCAAACTGCTGAAGCCTCTCCCCACTTTTGTGTTAATAACTTTTGCCATCTTGGATACATTTTCTGTTGTTCCGTCACATGTTTTCTGGTGAAATCTTGGAAGGTATACACTAGAGGCCTGTGTAACACAGCAGACCATTTTAGCAGAATGCTGGGACTAAAAGATAAATATGGTTCAATTGAATGTCCGTGTTCAGGTCAACTTTGCCTTGTCCTGTGACATTGGGGGGAGCTGTGGCTAGGGTATAGATAGTGAGAAGCTTATGTTTTGGATCTGTTTGGTCCCCATATGGACTCCATAGTCATTCAGTTGAAAACTACACAATTTTGTGCTGTCTAGTGTTGCCAGGTGTCCCTTATTATTAGTGATATCCCTTATTTGACACACAGAAAGCCTATCCACTATCGAACTGGCAAGTATCCCTTATTATGATAGATACCTCTTGTCTGAGGGTTAGAAAGTTTTCACTTTTATATAGCCTGTAAAAGATGCCAATTTCTTTTTTAAAAAATATGGGATGTGTGTCCTTCACAAAGAGAGAAACATGCTAATTTGTGAATATATATAATACGTTAATTTTACAGTGAAACACATGACTAAATTATTTTGTATTTTGGTAGAACATAAACTTGTTAATAATTATTCCCAAAATATCAAAACTGCATGTCATGAATTTCATCTAACCCTTATCGCTATTTTGAAAACCCAACAACACTACTGCTGGCCATAAAAACAAGCTTATAGGTCTCACTGTAATAGGGTACTACTCTCTTTTGTGGTTTCCTAGACTTGGGAAATACAATCACATACTTTTCAAAGAGGTTGCTGTAAAACTGATAAACAGACAAAATTACTGTGTGTTTGTGTGTATACATTTGTATTTGTGTGTTTTGTAATGAAGAACCTGGCAGTGGAAGTTTCATTTTATCCTGCCACAAAGAATAGTCAGTAGACAAATAAAATAATAAATCTGGTCTCTATTGATTCCAAAAGGGAGGATGGCAAGGCTATTATTTTCAGAACTAAATTAAGAGAAAGTGACACTAATTTAAATTTTTTCAACATTCATTTTGTATCCCTATCATCATCAACATGGAAAGGAATTCATGTTTTGTAGTCCCCCCTTCTCCCCCTCTTTATTACAGACTGTGTTACAAGACTGAGGGACCATAATGAATGCCAAATAACTGTGGCAAAGTACTGTCATGCACTCCATGTAATAGGATTGGCTTGCTAGTTGAATTCTCTTCCTCACTGGTGTTTCAGTGATTATGGCAAATAAGTATTAACAAAGCAATATCATACTGAAGCAGGGCCTCCAAACATGGGATATTTTATAAGGCCAGAAAAGCCATTCCATGACATACTGTATAAGATAGCCATTCTGCAGTCTATAGCATGGGTAGGTAAAATGATACTAAATAGTTGATACCGGTTAATAGCCAAAATGTTTGTAGACAAAAAATGTGTTTTTATTTTATAGAAGGTACTCTATAAAGCACTATATAAGGTAGTATATGAAATACTATTTATAAAGTACTATAGAAGGTATTGTATATATAAGACACTGTGGATGGCCAAGAAAACAAACCAGTGGGTTCTAGAACAGATCAATCCTGAACTGTCACACTTTGGTCATATCATGAGGAAAAGTGAATCATTAGAAAAGACAATGATAATGGGAAATGTTGAAGGCAGTATAAAGAGAGGAAGACTGCATGCTAAATGGGTTAGACTCTCAGGGAGAACATGGACCTGCAGGATCTGAGCAGAGAAGTTGAAGACAGGGGGACTTGGAGATGTCTCATTCACGAGGTTGTCATGAGTTGAAGTTAACTTGAGGTCACTTAACAGCAACAAAAAGCTATATTTGTGACACAGTGGACAGAATGTCTATGATTAAGGGAGGCTTGAGTTTACATCTCAATTTAGACATTAAGCTTCCTGAATACACTTGATCATCTCTTAATGCTTAAATATCTCTTACTGTTACTTACTTTGCAGATAGGCTGTGAAAGTTAAAAGTTGCAGCTATCACCCTAAGGTGTCTGAAGAGGGAGCGAGATACAAAAACAATGTTAAATGAAATGAATCAAAAGTGCTACTCTGAAAGTTTGTCTTATCTATTCAGTATGATTACATAGTGAAGCAGGAGAGGTATTTGTGACAATCTATGAGACATTAAGAAGTCTGTTGAAAACTAATGCAGGATAATTATAATAGCTAAAAATGATCCATCTAGAAGGTTTTGGCTCATTTCATGTCTACCATTAACTCACTAGATGGCTTGTGGTATCTAATCATTCTTTCCTCTTCCACCCAATGCTCTGGAATCTGTAATATAGGAATAATAGTACTAAAAGTATGAATTCTTGCTTGTCTGTTTCTAATGTGTGAAAATGTGAAACTGCCACTTTTTTCTTTATCTGTAAGATGGTCAGACATTTTCTCTCAGTACTGATGAGAGTTCTTGTATTTGTGAGAAATTTTGTGCAAATTATGTGAAACTATAATACCTACACCAGCATTTGAACATTGTGCTAT
Source organism: Sceloporus undulatus (assembly GCF_019175285.1). Lineage (NCBI taxonomy): Eukaryota > Metazoa > Chordata > Lepidosauria > Squamata > Phrynosomatidae > Sceloporus > Sceloporus undulatus. The sequence continues at coordinate 237,067,211 of NC_056524.1, forward strand.
GACTCTGGAGATCAGGGTTTGATTCCACACTCAAGCATAAAAATCCACTAGGTGACCTTAGACAAGTCACAGTCTCTCCGCCTCAAGGGATAGCAATGACAAAGCCCTTCTGAAGAAACTTGCCAAGAAAACTATATACCAAGTTCACCTTAGAGTTCATAAGTCTAAAATAACTTGGTGGAACACAACAATACCATTTACTGCAATTACTGGGACTTTTGCTAATTAAAAACATGAGAAGGTTTCTTGCTGGATCAAGATGCTCCCATGGAGCTTTCCCAGGTGCTGGTTACCTTGTGGCAGGAACCCATTACCGACCAGAACATGATACTAAACATGTTTGTCAAAGCATAAGCTTTCACAGAGCACTTCATCAGATGCCATGCAAACAGCACACACAGAAGGATTGATAAACCAGTCCTTCTGTGTGTGCTGTGTGTTTGCTTAGATTCACAGTACCAAAACATCCACTAGTTTTGCACAATATTTTGTGCAAACCTATGAAACTCCAAGAGCAAAAAACACTTCTTGTTTTTGTGGATTTTTCGGGCAATATGGCCATGTTCTAGAAGAGTTTATTCCTGATGTTGTTGTTGTTGTTGTTGTTGTTGTTGTTGTTGTTGTTATTATTATTATTATTATTATTATTATTATTATTAACCTTTATTTATAAAGCGCTGTAAATTTACACAGCGCTGTACATACAATCTTTTTAAATTAGACGGTTCCCTGCCCTCAGGCTTACAATCTAAAAAGACACGACACAAAAGGAGAAGGGAGTGGTGGTGGGGAAGGAGATGAGGTCCAGCAGTCTTCTCTACCTCCAAGGCCTGGACCAAGGCAGATGGACTGGAGCGAGGACTTGGCTTCTTGGAGCTAGCCTGCCTCTCTCTCCGTCAAGATGGTGGATGGCTTGTCTTCTTCCAGGCAGGCCTGGTGGAGCTAGCCTGCCTCTCTCCCCCTCAAGATGGTGGATGAAGGGAGGGCTTGTCTTCTTCCAGGCAGACCT
>NC_056524.1:237068229-237109445 GCF_019175285.1 Sceloporus undulatus
GGTGGAGCTAGCCTGCCTCTCTCTCCCTCAAGATGGTGGATGAAGGGGGGGCTTGTCTTCTTCCAGGCAGACCTGGTGGAGCTAGCCTGCCTCTCTCTCCCTCAAGATGGTGGATGAAGGGAGGGCTTGTCTGGCATCTTCAGAGAAAAGTGTGTGCGTGCGCGTGTATTACGCGTGTGCGTGTGCGCGCGCGCGCGCGCACACACACACACACACTGTGTGATCCTGGGTAAGAAGAAGTGATTCCCATGTGAATCTGTGTATTGCTCTGTTGTTGATGGTAGGGCCTCAGGGTAGGAGGATATGCAAAGGAGGATTAGTGTCTGCTAACTGGTGATCATTGTCTGCTAGGAAAGCCTCTGACCCTCAGTGGTTTCTCATTTGCATGAGTCCTGGTTTGGGTGTTCTTCAGGACTAGTAGTGAAACTTTATTTGCTTTAAGGGTTTCTTCTTTCCTGCTGAAGTTGTCCAAGTGTTTGTGGACCTCAGCGGCCTCCCCGTGCATCCTGAGGTGACAGCCATTGGCATGGTCCAGAACCTCAGTGCTTTCAAACAGCATTTTGTGCCCAGGATGGTCTACAGTGTGTTCTGCCACTGCTGACCTCTCTGGCCGACCCAGTCTCCCATGTTCCTTGATTCATGCTTGGACCCTGCACTTGGTGATCCCTATGCAGACCTGTCTGCAGCTGCATGGCATACAGTAAACTCCTGCAGCTGTGAGAGGGTCTCTCCTGTCCTTCACCGAGCATAGCACCTGCCAGATTTTCTTGGTCAGTTTGTAAACCACTCGAAGGCTGTGCTCCCTCACCACCTTGCCTATTCTGTCTGTGACTCCCCTGATGTATGGCAGAAATACCTTCCCCTTGAGTGGTCGAAAGCACTGAGGTTCTGATGAAATGACACTTCGATATTGCTCCAGCAGCCCTAGCCAGCACAAGTAATCATGAAGAATGCTGAGAAATGCAGCCAAATAATATCAGAAGGATGGCATTGATGTAAAGGATCAGATAGTAGGCATCATAAAATATTTTTGCTTGAATCCTGGTTAGTTGCTGATACTATAGTACACAGTATTAATCAAGATGCACTAATGGTCTAGTGTGAAGCAGCTTCCTTAGTATGGGGCTCTTAGACGATTGGTGAAATAATATTCATTAAATGTTTTTAATCTTTTCAGAGGTGGTAATGAACCTATAGCTCTGCTGGTATTGTTGGATTTCACCCTAAATGACACATCCAGCAGGATTAATAGAGATTATGAAAACAATATCTGTCAGTGATAGGGTGTAGTGGGTTGAGTGCTGACCTATGACTTGGACCAGAGTTCAAATCCTGTCTCAGCCATGGATGACGGAGTCTCAGTCTAAGAGGAAGGCAATGGCAAATCTTCTCTGAATAAATTTTGCCATGTAAATCCTAGAACAGCATCTCCATAAATTAGAATTGATTTGAAGTTACATAAAATTACAATGACGAAATCTAACAATGTTTGGAGAACTACTGGTCTCCAAACTTGAAAAACACTATTTTGATGGGAAGCGGGCCATTTTTCAACATTTTTCAACAAATTAGTCTTTAAGATAGATAGCAAGATGATACGAATATCTTAGTGTTGCACGATGTTGTAAGAAGGCTGTCGTATGTCATGGTGTAAAACAGTGAGGTGTACCTAGTCAGACATAAGCCATAGGAAACAATGGATGGCATAAAGCCTGGCCTTGGATCAAATTACGATCTTCCACTCCACTCAGATCTACCTCACAGGACTGATGTGCAGCTAAACAATTATGAGGATGTACAATGGGCCCTTGATATCCACTAGTATCCATCTGTGGATATTCAAATCCCATTAAATACAATGGTGTAGTACAGTGGGGTCCTTTATATAAAATGGCATAACCAATGCTTGCTTTTTGACCTTTTTGGGAGGGCGAGGTATTTTCAGGCCATGGATGGTTGAATTCATCTATGATGGATCCATGGATATGGGTGACTGATGAAATCCCACTCTGAATGTATTGAGAAACAATGAAGATAAATAATTGTAATAAGCATTAGCCAAAATGTGGATAACTCTTTCCATTCCTATTAACTAGTCAGTAATGATCAAATTCCTTATGGAGTATACAGAATCTATAGAAGTGATTCAGGCAAAAACAAAACTGTTTATTCAGTGGGCTAAATGGTTGCGTAGAAGAGAAAATGCAAATGAAACTTAGATTGCACTTTCCTTCCTTCCTTCCTTCCTTCCTTCCTTCCTTCCTTCCTTCCTTCCTTCCTTCCCTCCCTCCCTCCCTCCCTCCCTCCCTCCCTCCCTCCCTTCTTTCAAAAATGGATATATAAAACATTCAGAGTGTAGGCAAAAACCATAGGCTGAAATCCAGTTGCTAGTCACAGTTAGAATAGATCCAGTGAATAAATTGATGAATGATACATTGAAGAAGTCTTATTGATTCCATGAGTTTATGCTAACTGGCACTAGAAATCACCTTTGGGCCATAATGTAAGCTCAAAGCAAATCAGATCCACATGCTACTATCCACCAATCCAACCACTGTATGCATGATAGTGGTGGAAACAATCATTCTGGTGGGTTACAGGATAAATTATAAAGCAGTATTAAATGCAAAACAGAACAAGAAAATAGGGATGTAAAGGTATTTCAGTGTTATATGTACACTGGATACACTTTAGGTGGGAGATTGCTGTTCTAGAATAAAAACAAAGGACACTTATGGTACCTTAAAGATTAAAGCCCTTTTCAGACTGGCCAATAAGGCTGGCCTGAGGGCAGAGTTGGGGCACTGTGTCCAGATGACGCACACCCTGACTTTGCCCCCAGGGCGCCATGACATCGCACGCCACTCCACACAGTGTATGGCATCATGGCACTCCTCCAAAGCTGCATCCATACAATGCAGCACCAAAGGAGTGCCACCAAGCCACAGCAACACGGCTATGGCACCTTTCCACGGTGCAAAAAAGAGCTGCTTTTTGTGGCTCCTTTTCATGTCCTGGAAAGGCCAGATCAGGGCCATGGCATGCAGTTGCTGCAGCCTTGATCCGGCACAAAAAGGGGATTATCTAGGGCCCATAATTATTATGGTATAATCTTTCATGGCACACATTCCACAGATGCATGGTGTTATCCAGTGTTGTCGGGCATAGACACATATGCCTGACAATGTAGGATATCATATGTTCATATGTGTACATTTGTGTAAAGCACTAAGCTTGGAATGCTACTTTTGTAAAGTAATACTTATTTTTTTAAAAAAGAAAAGTGGCTTGCTAGATTTCTTTAAAAGGCAGTTAAGTACATTTACTCATTGCCAACAAATTACTTTGACATTACTTTTAATTATTATTTTAAAATGCAATTAAAATATCCCCTATGATCCCTCAAATGATACCCAGCCTAAAGCAATGTTTTAGGAGTTATAAACGTTACTCATTATGCCCTCTAAATAACAGTTCTATCAGTAGTTATATTTTTAGAAGTAAACAGATAACATTGTTACTTGTAATATGTCACTTCCAACTCTATCTGTCCATTTTGCAAGAACTGTAAACTGTAAACTGCAATCACACATTTGTTTCACTTACTGAGGGTTTCCATCATCCATGCTAGGTTTTGCTTTCAAAAACGTATTTGAAAATAGAGATCCAATCTTATACCAATGCAACTGCTTGTCCATTTGAATAAAGATTGTCTGCTTTGACTGGCATAGGCTGCCCAGGGTCTGAGTCCAAGGTCTTTCACATTGCATACCAGATGATCTTTTTTATTGGACATGTAAGGAATTGGATTTGTATGCAAATCACCTTTTCTTCTACTGAGTTACTACAGGGTTTTCTCTCAGACTTGGGCAGTCCTATTTCGGAAAAAGCATGATATCTGCATTGTGTTAGAGCAATAACAGCAAAAAACAGAATTAGATTATCTGTACTTTTCACCCAAACTGTTGTTCTGTTTCTTGCCTTTACTAGGGGTAACACAGACAACTAGTGGAAAATACATACAACTCTATTACTGTTTCTTGATGATAAAAGCCTTTGAAATGTAAATTAGGAAACTGGAGATTTTAGAGCTCCAAAGAGTTGCAATGATTCATTTGTTATTATGCTCCTCTCCTGTTGTGTTCTACCTGAACTTAAACAATGAGACTGTATATCATTCAGAAAGCAAGCACTATGTTTAAGGTATTAAGCTGTAACCACAGAATGTTGTACACTGTACGAAAATGCCACCTGTTTGGCATACCTGGCTAAACCTATGGCAATTAGTGGTTCCTCTTGTTTCTGCATTTATGTTACAAATTAATGAACATGTCAACAATGCCAGCTGTTACAACTGACTTAAGATAGGCCACCTGTTAAGGAAATGCCTGGTTCACAAGAAGTTATTTGAAGAAATAATTAAAAACAACAAAACATGATCTAAGTTTGGCATTATAAGCTATTTCACAGGCTTAATACAAGTACTATTGTTATTACTTCTTGTATTGTATTACTTCTGTCCAGTGTCCACTGTCTCAAGATCAGTCTTACCTCCAGGCTGCTCACTTGCTATCTCACTTGACTAATAATAATAAAAAAAGTTTGTAGAATAGTCTATTGCAAATTTCTGATACACTGCTATACAGAAACATGTTAATAAAATTCCTAGATTACCAGCACATATATTGACTGTCATTAATGAAGCTGTTCAACACATTTTATTATTTATATCAGGGATGGGGAAATATTTTTGGATGTGTGGGAGGGGGAATCCCATCCTTTGGGCAAAACAGGTTAAAACATATTTTAAAACACAAATGCATACTCACCCACCAGCATAATGATTAGCAATATCATTTAGAAATATTGATTAGTAATTAGCAATATATATATATCTCCACTCCTAAAAGCCTTCTCTCATATAAAGTGTTTCTGTATTAAACACTGAATATCCTAAACCTGAATGAATATATTTTTGAAATTTGTCATCTTCAAGATGGTAACCTCGAGATTGGATTTCTGCAATGCACTCTACATGGGGCAACCCTTATACCAAACCCGGAAGCTACAAATGGTACAGAATATGGCAGCCAGGCTGGTCACTGGTACTTCCAGGGCCAGCCATATTACACCGGTGCTGAAAGACCTGCTTTGGCTGCCTATCCGCTTCCGGGCACAATATAAGGTGTTGGTGATTACCTATAAAGCCCTAAATGGCTTGGGCCCAGGATACCTGAAGGACCGCCTCTCCCCGTACATTCTGTCCCACACCCTCAGAACCTCTGGGCAGCAACTACTTAGGGTTCCAGGGGCTAGACTTACCTCCACCACGAGGAAGACATTTTCCATCGCCGCCCCGGCCCTTTGGAACACGCTGCCCACAGAGCTCCACTCGGCCACCTCTCTGGCCCAATTTAGAAGGGATTTAAAAACCTTCCTATTCCACGCTGCATTCCCCGATTAAAGTCCTAATAGGCCTCCCTTCCTCTTCATGGGCAAGAAGACTGGCTAACGGGGTTTTTATTCTGGTTTTTTTTAATTATATTTATGTTTAATTTTTGATGTAGATTTTGTGTATTGTACTGTTTTTATCGTGTTGTTAACCGCCCTGATCTTTGGAAGGGCGGTATAAAAATAAAAATTTAATTAATTAATAAAGACAGCTCAATGGAAAATCAGAAATAACAATAATCTCCACCAGAGAGGACAAAAAAAGAAAAGAAAAGAAAACAATCAGGAAGGAAGGAATTAAAAAAAAAACACTCTCCCTTTTTGTATGTTATTGTGCTAAAACCTGATTTTAAGAGCTTCTGTTTATAAAATAGCTGATGACAGCACTGAAAGAATTATTGAATAAATGATAATACTCAGGAGACCCACAGGTAGCATCAGATATAAAAGACAGGTAAATGGCATAGATCTTTCTGTCTATCTGTCAGATAATTTGTTACTGTAGTCTGAAGATTCAGGATCCAAAATCAGGAACAGATTGTCAACTGTTCTTACTCTTCAGTTAATGCCTCTGCCTATTATGATTTGAAACTTATAGTCAAGACATATGCATCCAGAAACCATGTAAGCCATAACAATCACTGGGTTTCTAGTTTGGAGATCATGTAGTGAGAGATTGGGCTGAGTGGGTCAATCTGTTTCCAACCCTTGTCATAGCCATGTGTGTTCAATAATAGGTTGGATGCATTTTGATTCTGCTTTAATTTGCATAAACAATTGCATTGAAATATACAGTGGACCCATGGTACCCACTAGGGTTTGGTTCCAGGACCCCCTGTGGATACCAAAATCCATGGATGCTTAAGTCCCATTATATACAATGGAGTAATAAAATAGCTTCCCTTATATAAAATGGCAAAATAAAGGTTTGCTTTTTGGAATTATTTTTCAATATTTTAAAACTATAGCTGGTTGAATCAGTGGATGCAGAATCCATAGATATGGTGGGCTGACAGTATGTGTTATAGGTATGTGTGCGTTTAAGTTTTTGATACTTTATATTTATTCTTTTTAAATTCTTTCATTTTGTTTTTAAGTTGTACTATTTTAAATCAGTTGTTAGCTATCTTGAGTGCCTATATTGTCAGTAAATAAAATAATAAAAATATCTGTAGCTGTCTTTTAAAACTATTTTCGCTCAAAGTGCACATGTTCAAATACTTTTTTAAAATGCATATTCAAGTTTCGGACTGCATTAAAACACCTTATGCAATACTCAACTCAGAAATATATAAAAGTGTTGTAGAAGCTGGGTAACTAAGTGCCAACCTGTTCATTAGTACAAGAAGTGCAGATCAAACCAGTTCATATCAGAATTCATGCCGAATTGAATTTATCTTTCCATTGTTGTATATCATTCATCATTTGTTAAAGGATGTAGGGCAGAATGAATTGTATGAACTTTTTTTTGGGGGGGGGGGATTGGAATCTGAGGGTGTTTCTTTTTTTATGTTTTTTAAAGCATGGTGTAGCTTCTGGAGCAAGCACATGGCATGCTGAAATCTTCTGATCTTTCCATATTTCCTCCTCAGACTGGCCAGCACTTCCAGCAGTTGGGGCAGAGAGAAGAGCCCTCTCTCTGCTTCAGAAGGGAAAACAGTGTGATTTGAAAGCATCAGGTCATCTGCAAGCTTCCAAAACAGCCTTCCTGCTCTGTCTCTGTCTCTGTCTCTGTCTCTCTCCCCCCTCCTACTGTCAAACATGGAGAGCAGTTTGAAATCTGGCACAGTTAGCCTTTAAGGATTTTAAGATGCCAATGGATGGCCTCAGGATTTTGTAAAAAAGTTAGTACTTACTTTTAAATAAAATAAAATAAAATAAAATAATAAAATCTTTACACCATTTTCTGGTGATTCTAGAAGCCGTTTCCTCAGCTAAGCAGACCTACTTTGTCATAGTTTTATCCCCTTCTGCAAGTATTACCACAACCGTGGGGCTGGAGAATTGCCAGAAGGCAGCTCAATTATTTTTAATAAAATTAAATGAAATATCATCCTTGAATGTCTTATCATGTTGGTTATTAAGATACATTTGTTGTTGCTGTGTGATTTCAAGTTGTTTTCAACTTCTGGTGATCCTAAAACGAACCTGTCACAGAGTTTTCTTTGCAAGGTTTCTTCAGAGGGGATTTGCTGTCAAACATCAAATCATGCTTCCTTTTTGTCTTTCAAAATTTTAATCACAGCCCCACCCCTGTTATTATTCCAGTTTTGGAAGTGAGTTCCATTTTTTTTTTTTTTGTCTCCTGCACAAATAGTTGAGAAAATATTGATCCATAGTATTGGCCTAGCACTAGTGTTAGCAAAGGTAAACCTCTTTAGATATTTCAACTTGACTAGTTCCCATGCTAGTTTTAACCCAATATTGTGGTCAGCAGCATTATGAAGAAATGGTAAGCTATGACATATCATTTGTCCCTCACCACATTTTAACTAGCCTGTTGATGACTCTACATGGTTTTGCAGTTGTGCAATGATGTGCAAATGTGTCATGACTTGAGGTGTGCATGCAGGCCTACATGTCTATTCAGAAGAAAGCCCCATTGAGTTCAAATGACACTCTGTTAGTCCTTTGTGTGTAGATTATAATGACCATTCACAAAGCAATGAAACTGTGTGTAATTATTTTACATACATTTATGACTTGACACAATTATCAGAATCTGTATTTTCTAGTGGCGCGTTTGTTTTCCTTGAATGCATATGGCTACACCTCTAAAAACTGGAAATTCTAGGTAATAGTGTTGAAAAGATGGGGGATAACTGGATCCATTCTCAGATGCCATATTTGGATTGTGACTCAATTTGTTGTTCTGTAGAATTTGGTCTCTCACTTTTTCCAGATGAAAGTGCAATGTAAGAATAGCTCACTGGCCTGAAACATCCTTCGTTGTGTTTTACATGCTGTGAAGGCACTGTAGCTGTTAACTTCTTAGCTATCAGGACCATGAGCAACAGGGTCCAAGTGTGCTGAAATTAATTGAAATTCTTCCATGACATTTGAGAGCCTAGGGAACAAATTCACATTGCTCAATGCTCTCCTAGCATATCAGCACCCTATACATTTATCAGTGTTAGTGCTCTAATTCTCACTACTACTGAATTGCTAGACATGAGTATTTCTTTTAGCACATTCATTCAAATAGAGGGGTTGGTGGAAAAGGGAACAGCACTACAAAGCTTTTTTTCCAGATGAGTGCCTCTATTTTGTGTTATGCTAATCAGCTTTTCAGTTGTAGGTCATTTTTTTTCTTTTGAATTTAAGTAGAGCTGAAATGCTAATTAAAAATCACTGGTAAACTCCAAGCAGCTCACAGCTCTGTCACTTGCATTGGCAATGAGGTGGAAAATGTTCCAGTTTCCTAAACTCCTCCATACCAAATGACAAATGATCATTCAAATTCTTTTGAAAAAAAAGTTGTTGCTGAAGCTCTCTTGCAAACACATATATTATAATATATATTACAAAAGCATCCTGTTAATGTGAACTTCTTATTGGGATACTTTATCTGTTTAAACTTTTGTATGTCTTTAAAATGATTTTATACTGCCTTATGTGATAACTTTGTTTTTAATTTTTTTTTATTGTTAATTTTTTTAATTGGCTTTGGAATCTGTCTTTGGTCCCACTCTGGGGATTGGCCCTCTGTAACCACAGATTCTTTATCCATCAATCATCCATGGATTGAAATATTCAAATATATATTTCAAAAAGCAACTCTTGATTTTGCCATTTTATAGAAAAGATACCATTTTATTTTGCCATTGTATTTAATGGGACTTGAGCATTGACAGATTTTGGTGTCCATGGGTTGATGGTTTTCCTGGAATCAAACCTCAGTGGATATGAAGGGCCCACTGTATTACTGAATGGAGCTGCTGATGTTGATTTAATTCACTTTTTCCTGTATAAGACAGACTGTATACAAAAGGAAAATCTTTGGGATTAGTTCAGAAATAATGTGTACACAATAAGGTAGGAAGCCAGTGGAATATTATGGTGGAATGTGGGTTTGAAGAAATCATTGGATTTGGGATGATAAAAAATCATGTATGACAGAAACAATAATATATGTCAGCTGGATTAGATAATTTGATCTAGTTGGTAGTGCTTCATTAGTGGTGGTACAGTTGTAGTTCTGAAAACAGTCATCTGTTGAAGCAAATCTGTGTGGGTTTTGACATATATTAGTATTACATTGTAGAAAGTAACAATCTAAAAGTGTGTTTTACATTCTATTCAGCTTGACAGATGGCCCCAAAGGAGCTGATTCCTGCCATCCCTTTCAGAGCTGGATTGGGGCTATGGTAACTGCATGCTATGCCCTGATCTGATGCTTTGCCGGCTCTAAAAAGAAAAGAAAAGTGCTACTCTTTTAGAGCTGGCAAAAAGCTGCCCTTGCCAATGCAGCGGTGGCTTTTTGGCATTTCTTTGATGCAGCATGTATAAACACTGTGCCAAAGGAGTGTCATGATGCCCCCTGCCATGCGGTTGGGTATGCGCCATGACTCCAGCATCGGGGCAGAGTCAGTCACCATGCCCCCACTCCACCCCAATGCTGGCATTTCTAGCCAGTCTGTTTTGCCCCTGTGTTTCAAACTGCATAAGGAAAATATGAGTTTGTTGCACATATCTTCAATCCTAGTTCTGAGGAAAAGAAGGATAGAAATGAATAAAATCATCATCATCATCATGTTCATCTTCATCATTGTCATCACTGTTATCTTTTTATTTCATGTCAGGCAGCTTTCTGAAGTGCATTTTACAACGGGGAAGTGACCAGACCACTATGGGTGTTCTGTCATTTTGTATTTTTGGTCTGTCTTGTAGTAAATGGTTCCTGAGTATTAATCTTGCCTTGTCTATTTGTATCTTCACTTTCTTTGATAGATATTGTAGTTTGAGAAATGCCTTTTGTGAATCTGAGAGTTTTGAGTTTCTATCTGATAGGTCTGAGCAGTTGCTGTTATATCAGATGGTTTGATAGTAAACAATATATTTAGTAGTGTATGTGGGGTTGAAACTGGAGGCATGTAAGTATGTGTAGCAATCAGTGGGTTTTTGATAGAGTGTGGTGCTTAGATATCTATTATGCAGTTGCACAGTGAGGTCAAGAAACTGAATTTATTGCATGGATTGTTCCAAGCTCATGCTGACGTTGCTGAAATCCTCAGGTGGATGTTGCTGAAATTTTGATGGACCTCTCAAATGAATGCTTTCCATGTGGACAAATTATAAGGATGCCATCAATAAATCATGGGTAGACAAGAAGTTTTTGTGTGCGTATGCTGAGGAAATGTTGTTCCAGGTCAGCCATGAAGATGTTGGTATACTTTGGGGCCATGCAGGTGAACATGGCTGATGTAAAAATCTTTTGTGGCTAACTTCTATAAAGCCAACCAAAACAAGACAGAAGGCTTTCAAACACAAATAAATAATAATGCCACAAAAACAGTATTTAATATTCCAATCAAACAATTACATCTCAATTTTTATTTATTTATTTAATCTTTATTTAATTAATTCATATTCTCCTTTTCCCTCCCACAGGGACACATACAGCATAGGTTAAAATAAAATACCTCTAAAACAATCTATAGTACAACATTAAAAAAATCCCACCAATTAAATATCATAATTGCAACAGCCTGCATGTCGGAGAGCTGGTTGAAAGTAATAATAACCCTTCTCCTTGAACTTTAATGATTTTACCACACTGGTGTTCTTTCATTAATGTCCTTACAGTTCTGTTTCTTAATATAATGTTCCTTGATAAAACCATATGCACAAGGTCTGGTGGCTATCAAGCCAGAACATCTGGAGATGACAGCTGTTTGCTATTTTATTTATTTTATTTTTTTGCATTGTTCAGTGCCTTTAAAACAAGCTGTCAACTTTTCACACAGTACTATAAATACTTTTATATGCAAATATAGAAAAAGAAAATACAATTTTATACTGGCTTCTGAAATAAGTCTTTAAAATTCTGTCTTTTAAAAATAAGAAAGATGTTTATAACAAATCTCACAAAAGTTTTAGGGGTGTTATCTATTCTTTTCTTTTTTTAAAATAAAGAACCCTTCATCAACACAGATAGCAGGGTGGTGCACATATATAATTGGAAGAATACGCACCACCACCAGCAGCAACAACAACAAAAACAAAGTGTGACATAATAAAAACCAAATAAAAACACTATATAAAACAGAATCAGCCAATTAAAATGCCCTGGAAAACAAAAGCCGTTTGTGTTGGCACCAAAACAATTGCACTGTCTGATCCAGTCATGCATCATTGAGGAGAATGTTTTGATTTGAATGCTAAAGCCAAGAAGGTTCTCTACACTGATTTAAATGCCATATCAGTTTTTATTTTGCTGGATAAATATATACCAGAATAAATATATTTTTTTCAAGAAAATGCAATAATTTCTCACAATAAAGCTTACCAGTTGTCATAAGTCTGCATAGTATGCAATTTTGGACTCTCTAGTTTAGAGGAATGCCCCAATGAGTTAAATAGATCATATTCTCAGGTAAATTTGCAATACATCCCAGTATTAATGTTCATGCACACTAAGTTGCATGACATAACACAACATGCATGAAAGGAAGTAGACACAAGTCTAGGGAAGCTTATGCTACCAACTTCTTTCTTTCAGTTGTTCCCAAAGGTGCTACAAGATCCCTTTGCATTACATACCCAAGCACCAGAAACACCCTCAGATATGTTCTTTCAGAGGACATTATAGGTAGGATTCTGAATTCTGACAAACAACTTTTAAGGACTCTCACAAACGCAACTTTAACCAAAGGACCCAAGACCAAAAAAGGGACTAACAAGGACAACCAGGGCATATGACTGAAGCACAGAATCATGAAATCACAGAACTGAAAGGATAGCAAAGACCCTTGCAATGTGCAAATACACAACTAAAACACTCCTGAAAGATGGCCACCCAACCTCTGTTTAAAGACCTCCAAAGAAGAAGAGTCCACCATTCTCTGAAGCACTCCATTCTTTTGTTGCAAAGTTTTACAGTCAAGTTCTTCCATTGGTTTGTGTTCTGGTGTCTGGAACAGCAGAAAACAAAATTAATATTGCTATCTTATTGCCTCTCAATCTTTTCTCAGTTAAATATACAATGGACCCTTGGTATCTACTGGGGTTTGGTTCCAGGAACCCCTGTGGATACCAAAATTCATGGATGTTCAAGTCCTAATAAATATAATGGATAGTAAAATGGTGTCCCTTATATAAAATGGCAAAATGAACCAAGTACATTTGAATCCTTGGAAACAGAATCTGTGGATAAAGAATCAGTGGAATTTGTCAGACAACTGTACCAGTATTTCTAAGCTGTTCCTCATAGGACTTGGTTTCCAGACCTTTTACTATCTGGATTGTCCTCCTCCAAACACATTCAATCTCACAAATATGCTGCTTGAGCAATGGTGCCCAGACCTATATACAGTATTCCATGTGAGGTCTGACCAAAGCAGAATGAAGTGGTAGTATGACTTCACTTGATAGGGACATTATACTCCTACTGATGTAGTCTAGATATGCACTGGCTTTTTTGGCTGCTGTATTATAACATTGAACCATGATTAACTTGTGCTTCACTGAGACCCCTAGTTTCTTTCCTCAAGTATTGTTTTTAAGGCAGGTGTCTCTCATCTGACATTTGTGCATTTGATTTTTCCTTCCTAAATGTAATACCTTACATTTATCTCTATTGAAACTGAGTTTGTTAGTTTTGCACATCTTTTCAAACTGTTAAGGTTATTTTGAATTCTGACCCTGTTCTCTGGAGATTTAACTACTCCTTTTAATGTGGTGCATAATACTACCTTAGCTGTTGATGGAAGTAGCTAAGAGTGGCAGAGAGACCACTAGAGATGGAACTGAAATTGGCTGATCTGGACATGACACTTCAGCTAAGAACAAAACATAATTCACCAGCAAAAGTCAATTCTTTTGGTTTGCAAGTATGCATGTCTGGCATTGCTGGTAAAGTGTGTCAACATTATCGAACTCCTCCAAGCATAAATTGAATGTGGAATGGCGGGTAATTAGCTCAAGCCAAACAGGCTCAAGACTTGTGCTCCTTTGTCATTAAAACATATGCTGAAAATGAAAGGAGCTCTAGTAATTAGTACAAAATAGGGAAGGAGCAGGCTGTGCTTATGGGCCTCCTTTGCACATGTCTGTCTGCTGTAATGAAAATTTGACTAGGGTAAACAATAGGGAATGATAAGATAATTGTGCATTAATAGGCAATGATTATTTTGGAAAAATAAGCATTTAAAGAAGCATTCATCCCAATGACAAGGTATAATTATTCCAATAACCAAGGATAGCATTCTAAAGATGCATGTGCGTATCAAGTGTAGTCCTGATTAATACAGCCCTCCCCCATTAATCAATGTCTAATTTATAGAATTTACACTATGTTATTTACCATAATGTATATTGTATGGGGAGAGTTTTTTCTTTTGTTTCACCAGGGGGGCCCTTTCACATGAAACAATCAGAGCAACATGACTCCAATTTAACTGTCCTGGCAACAAAATCCTTTGCAGTCCAGGCATTTCTGTTTGGCAAGGCACTGGATTTCTCTGGCACTGAGTTCTGAATATTCCCTAAAGTGCCTAGCATCAATCATATGGCTGGGAGCCCCTTGATCTCAGAAGGAATGATTCATGCCAGAAGATGGCAGTGAAGGACAGGTGTGTAGGTACCTGCCAGGCATTGTTCTGGAGTATGGCGGTAAGACTTTTTAATGTATTTACAGGAGGGATGGCTTGGATTTGATGTGGAACTGTTGTGTAGACAGTGTGCAGATGAATTATGGCTTTGGTCTTGCATCATGAAGACAAGGCATGAAGACTGGTTCATTTTGTCCATGTAGACATGCCCAGTATTTCCATAGAGGTAAAAATGGAATCATAGCATATAATTGGATAATGTGAAAAGTCTCTTTGGTGAAAAGAAATTTTGAACCCATGAATTTCTTTTATGCATGAATGGACAGTGTGAAACCTCCATCAGTGGTTGTTAATGCTCTCACCTCAGATTTCACAGACCAACTGAAGATACAGTGAATTCACTAATATGACATAGCAAGTGTGTGTAATCACCATTGAAATAAATTGTGCTGGATGTGTATCAGTGGTTGGATCCAAAGCTGTTCTTTCTTGTACACCTTCTCAACCTTTGATGCAGTCATTGAGGAGACTTTGAATGTATAAGTGAGATGATTTATGCCAGTTTTCAAATGCCCCCTTCAAAGATGTTCTCTTCTGCAGCAGATTTTCATGGGTCATGGTGGAAAATTGGGTGGGGGGTGGGTGGGAGAAGTTATAAATATTGCCTTTCCCATGCCATTGATGGAATGCCTCTTCTTTGCTGTCAACTTCAGTTTTGTGATTTTGGAACCATGGGTGTATACAATCAGTGCAGAATTAAAAACAGTTTGAGATCACTAACCGCTATGACTCTACCTTACAGAATCCTGGAATTTCTATGCCAGGCTGAATATAAATTCGAGGGTTCTGTAGAATAAAGTTTCAGTCAGTCAGTCAACCTTTATTAGGCATAAAAAACAGCAACATGCATTTAAAATAAAACTTCAGAATCATTATTAAAATTTAAACCATATTCTTGTTGCCTCCAGCAGAAAATTGGCCATTAACCTCGTAATATGTAGGTTCCAATCTTCCAATAGGTATTCCACTGATAATTCATTCAAAGAGATATTCATTTCCAATAACCTTCCAATAAAGTTATGACAGTCAAAGTGATGTCGAACTGATTCTGATTCTGTTTTGCAGTGTGGACATACCCAATGTCTTTGATGCTCCAAAGCTACTGGCGTCCATTCCTTTGGTGTCACCTGGTGTGTGTGTGTGTGTGTGTGGGGGGGGGGTTCAGGGCAGGGACCAGATCTCCAAAGCAGAAGGGGTGGGGTTTCCGCAAGGAGAGGTGGGGTGGGCTCAGCCTTGCCAAACATGCGTGTGCCCCCATCTCCCCTTGCCACAACTCAGTTCTCCTCTGAGGAAAATCTGGCCATGACAAGGGGCCAGGCCAAGAGCACGTGCACTCCCCACCCCTCCTTGCCATACTTGGTTCTCCTCTAAGGAGAACCAGGCCATGACAAGGGGCCAGGCCAAGAGCGTGTGTACCCCACCCTTCTTGCTGCAGCTTGATTTTTCTCTGAGGAGAACTGGGGCTTAACAAGGGCTGATGCCAAGAGCGTGTGCACATCTCAAACCTCATTACTGTGGCTCAGTTCTCCTCTGAGGAGAACCAGATAGCAGCAAAGAGCCAGGCCTAGTATGTGCACCACCACCCCCTTGCTGTGGCAAGGACATCTGGGGGATGTGCACGTGCTCCATCTGGCTCCTTGCCATGGCCCGGTTTTCCTGAGATGAAAACCAGGCCATGGCAAGGGGTGAGGATGGGCAAGTGCGTGTGTGTCACCCAGTGTCACCCAGTGCAGGCCTCACTCCCCACCCTCCCCGCACCCCCCAGTAATGCCACTGTCCAAAGCTGCTATGTCAGTATGTAGAAACATGCCATTTCCACTGTGTCTATCATAAATAAAATAAATAATAAAAATGCAGAGGCATTACTAGTTTCTACATAATTAACAGATACTGGATAATTACCATCTTTTGCTATGCCATAGAAAGCATGGCAGAGCCCCAGGCAAAATGAAAGAAACAAGCAAACAACTGATAAGAGTAGTTTGTTTACTTTTTAATTGCTTCTAAGTAGTTTGGGGCCTAAAGAACTTTCTCTCTCTCCTTCATCAAATTGGTGTGTATGTGTGTCAGGTGGGGGAGCCTCCAGGATACAGTTTAATAATTTTAAGTCTATATAAGAGAATTTCATTTTCAGCTAAACTTTCCATATTTCCTGGGGCTATAACGGGATTATGTAATATCAGATACATACATTAATAATCTTCCCAGACCAGTCTAATGGGATAAACTGTAATGCAAAATTTTAGAAACCATTTTTTTTACTCCTTGCCTAGAAGAGTGTCTTATTTCAATTTTTTACAAGTAATAAAATGTTTACACATTCCAAACAACATTACAATAATATATGTCAAAAAGCATGCAAGGAAAGAGGCATCCTCTTTTAATGCGTATTTAAACATATTGCTTTGTGAAGAGATTGCTGACTCAGATATATAAATGTATAAATTTCAAAGTATAGACTTTTCAGATAGTACACAGGGACTAGATGAAATTGCCCTTAGCTAGTTTTCTGTCTGACAATCCAATCTAATTGTTTTTATTTACAGAGCCAAGATATAAGGCATTGATTTCATTTAAAAACAATAGGGCTGGAGATTCAGACATTTAGACCCACATCTCTCTTCTTTTAATTTCTTCTTGCTGGGTCTTCAGAGGGCTAGAGGGCATTCTGCATTGAGATCTGGATGGTCTTTCTTCAATTATGTGTATATATTTCAACACTACAAAGTTATACCATTTTTCAACCAAATTAACGGTCATAACATCTTTCAAGGAATCCTTTGAATTACAATTTGGGAACAAACATTAGATTTTCTAGCTAGTGAATGACAGTTTGTAGGGGCTCCTCAAAATTACAATTAAACCAAGCCAGATAAATGCATGTACATGTGTGTGTTTAAAAACATACAAAGTTTATTTATTTTAAAGTTTCAGAATTCAGAGATATCTGTCCTTATTTAGATGGGTTCCCTAGCACCTTGCTGTACTCATGATGATGGACATTTGAAGCCCTCGGAAAAGCATGTGGTATAGTGCTTAGAGTGTTTAAATGTGGTGTGGGGTTAGATTTGTTGGTTAGAGGATTATTACACACAACCTTGAGATAGATTTAACCTTTAAACCACAGTTATAGTTTTATAGTAGCAACTTGGTGATACTTATCACACAGTGTTGCTGCCAACCCATAGCAGTTGTGTCTATCAAGCATGGTTAGGATGTCTCTCTTCATTGATGGGGGAAACCCATCATCAAGATCCTAATTGCACAGCAGTTCCATTAGTTCTCAGGTGCAAAATGTCACTGCTGATGCAGTTGCAATATCTGGAGTCATGGAGTGTTATTCCTCTGCTCCTCCTCTTCTTTGCCCCCCTCACTATGCCAAGTATTTCCTTTATTTCCTCCTATTTTTCCTTTCCTTTCTTTTTTTTAAAAATATATTATATTAGCATAAGTCTACACTTGCATTAAAAGTATATATATATTGAAAGGCATACTGGGTAGGGTATAGAGCAGGGAGATGGGGTTAAGGGGAAGTGTGGAAGAGAGTGTGATAGCAGAAAGAACCTCGGCTGATAAAGGTGCTCTCAAACTTGTAGAATCATAGAATGATTTGTATGTTTCCATTTTCTTTTAACTAGCACATACGTGGCAAGGATGGAGCTCATTTGATAATGCTCTAAGATTAACAACACTCAGGTTCAAATCCTGACTTAGCCATAAAGTTCATTGAGTGTCTCTGGACCAGTCATTTTCTTTCTTTTTAACATACCCCACAGTGTTGTTATGAGGCTGAAACATGGGGGAAGAGTAACTATCTAGATTGCCTCAAGTTTTTTGGGAGAAAAGTAGCATAATAAGGATATCATGTGCTACAATACATTTTGCCTTTTGTTTCCTTTTGCATGATCCTTTGGGTCAAGACAAGTAAAAGGTGTTGTGGGATCTGTTCTGTTCTGGTTAAGGAACACTTGCATATATTTGTAGCACTGAAAATCTATACCTCAGAATCAATCTTCTTTAGTCTGTCACACTTTCTAACAATACTTTCTGAAAGAAAGATGTGGTAAAGTGAAATGTTCTGTGCCTATCTGTGAAGTCGTGAAAAAATACCTCTAGGAAGGAGTATTATTGTTACTTTTTCTGAACAAACAGAAAAAGATCCTAAGGATTAGTAGAATAATTGATAAAATCATTCTTACAGTCTCTCAGACAAACAACATATGAGTATGTTGGGGAATGAGATTGATTTAAGTGTATTTAACAAGCACAGGAATTAATATTTTCAAGTAGAAGGTATCTCCTCTGAATAAATCTTGCCAAGAAAATCCAATGATAGGTTCGCCTTAGGGTCAGAGAACAACAACAACCACAACAAACCTACAAATACTTAAGCTTTCATAACATTTCATGGTGAGAGGGTCTGTAACAACTGCTCTTCAAATATGAAGGAGAGAGAAAATTATAAAATGGAAACTCAGACTAACTGCTTCAAGAAGAGAGAGGAAATATACCTAAGACCAACAAACAGGAAATGACATGCTATGCTTAAACCATTACTGAGATATGCAGACACTACTGATTATATGCATGCTACAGTTGGTATCTCCAGAAGATCACATCATAATTGAATTTTGGGCTTCATGTCCAGTTGTATTGCTAGCTGTGCATTTTGGTAACACTTAGGTATGCATGTGGTACATTAGAGCTGTAAGTCTTTTTCCTGGATAGTAGAAAGAGTAGACTAGTGGAAAATACTGCTAGTAGAAAAGATCAAGTTAGAAATCCATATAATGCCTGACTTAATATTTTATAATGTTTGTTATCAAAAAGCTATCACATGCCAATACACATTCTTTTTGGAAGGGTGAACAAGATGTTGGGACTATATTTTTTTCTTTAGTATCTTGTGTGCTGTACAGAGCAGCCCCTTTCTCCCTTTCCTCGCCACTGTTGGGGTGTCCTTGGGGCTTGAAGCCCCAAGAACACCCCTTTCCAGGCTGCGAGGAAGCGGCCTTTTGCCGCTTCCCCGCAGCCTGGAAAAGTGGTGTATCGGGGCCTTGGGGCTGCCACTGTGGCAACTGAGGCACCGATCTGTCAGGGAAAATGGGCGGGTGCAGGCGTTAATAAGTCTTTTTTAAATCTTTCTGTCAGTTGTTGGTAGAGAAACCAATGCTTTTGAATGTCCATATTCTTAATGTCCTCTAATTTTTTAAACTTATAATTATTCGAGTTGTCTTTTGAAAGTAGATCTTCATACCTCAGCCAACTGGAGATCTGGGTTCTATTATAAAAAGCCTCGTGGGGTGAAACCCATCCTGGTGTTTTCACATAAAAAAGATGTTTTACTTTGAGCCACACTGTTAGAATTGCTTTTCGCACAAAATGATGTTCAAACTCTCTGTTAACTTTATGTTTGTCATACCATAAATAGGCATGCCAACCATAACGGTTATTGAAGCCTTCTATGGCGAGCAGTTTTTCATCTGTCAAGTTTACCCAGTCCCTTACCCAAGTGAGACAATTTGCTTCGAAATATAATTGTAAGTCTGGCAGGTCAAATCCTCCGTTCATATTGAGGTCTATTAATGTTTTCCACTTGACACGGGGTTTTTTTCCTGCCCACACAAATTTCCTTATTTCCTTGTTGCATTCTTCTAGTTTTTTCAAATTGGCGATTATTGGAATATTAGTGAACAAATAGTTAAACTTGGGTAGGACAGTCATTTTGATGGCAGCGATTCTACCAGAGAAGGAGAGGTTTAATTTAGACCATTTCTGAAGATCTTGCCTTATTTTTTTCCAAATGTGGTTGTAGTTATTTTCAAATAGATCAATGTTCCTATTTGATATCCAGATACCTAAGTACTTTGTTTTTTTTTACCACCTTGCAGTTTGTAATTGTCTGTAATTCCCTCTCCTCTTTAGGTGATAGGTTTTTTGTTATTATTACAGATTTTTGCACATTTATTTTAAGTCCGGAAACTACTCCAAAGTTCTCAATAACCTCTATTACTTTATGTGCACACGAATTTGGGTTTTCTAAGAATACCACTAGGTCATCTGCATACGCTTTTAGTTTGAACTCAAATTTCTTAATTTTCACACCTGAGATCTCCGGATCTTTCCTAATTCTATTATTTAAATCTTCCATTACAATAATAAACAATAGAGGTGATAGCAGACATCCCTGTCTTGTTCCTCTTTGAATGTTAAATTGTTGAGTTCTCTCACCATTTACTATTAGTCTTGCAGTTTCATTGGTATATATGCTTTTTATCCAACTGAAGTATCTCTCTCCTACTCCAAGATTTTGTAGAGTTCTTAACATATAATCCCAATTTAAGCTATCAAAAGCTTTGTATGCGTCAATGAAAAACATTCCGAGTTTCCTTTGAATGTTCTTTTCAAAGAATTCGATTAAATTTAACACGGTTCTGATATTTTGCTTTAAATGTCTTGTAGGTAGGAAACCGGATTGGTCTTGATCTATTTGGTTTACTAACTCTTTTTTCAGCCGCTCTGCCAGGATATATGCATAGATTTTGTAGTCTATGTTAAGCAGAGAGATTGGTCTGTAATTCTCTACGGAAGTATTATCTTTGTCTTCTTTTGGAATAAGCGTTATGTCATTTACCGTCCAGGAGTCAGGGATAACTTCCATCTCAATCTTATTCAGCATATTCCTTAAAGGTGTTATTAATACATCTACTAATTTTTTATAATAAATTGCAGTAAACCCATCCAGACCTGGTGATTTATTTAATTTCAGATTTATTATTGCTTTTCTTATCTCTTCTTCTGTGAATTCTTCATTTAATCTATCCTGTGCTTGTTTTGGTATTTCTTTCCATTTTTGTATGTTAATGTTTTCTCTTATAAGATTTTCCCTTCCTTCTGGAGTTGGAGTTTTCCCGTACAAATTCTTGTTTTATATCTTCTTGTGTTGTAATAACTTCCTTATTCACACGTATCTTTTCTATATGGTTTCTTTTCCAATTTTGCTTCAACTTCTGCGCCAGCCATTTTCCGTTTTTGTTCGCGTTTTCAAACCTTTTTTGTCTAGCTGTTTTCATATTTTTCCCCACTTCTCTTGTTAGATCAGTTTTCAATTGTTTCCGTAGAACTTCCAATTGTGTCAATATTTTCTTTGAGGTTGGGTTTTGCACTAGTTCTTGTTCTTTTTGATGTATTTTCTCCTCTATTTTTAGTTGTTTTTCATTCCTTAATTTTTTCAAATATGCTCCACATTTTATTAAGAGACCCCGTACAAAAGCTTTGGAAGTGTCCCATATAACTTTATTTTTTGTTTCCAAATTATAGTTATCTTGAAAAAACAGGTTTTATTTGAGCCTTTAACTCCTCTAGGAAAATATCATCTGTTAAGATGTTATCATTTAATCTCCAGTTATATTCATTTCTTTTTGTTTTTAATTCTAGTAATATCGGTTTATGATCTGATTCTATTTTCGGGAGTATGCTCATGTTGTCCAACATTTTCTCTAAATTATTAGTGATTAGAAACATATCGATATGGGATGCAGAGTCATATTGTTCCGAATAGAATGTATATCCTGGTGCTTGATCATATAGTTTAGTCCACACGTCTTCAAAATCAAATTGTTCATATAAACTGAAAAAAGAGCTCGGAAGTTTCCCTTGGTTTTTTTTTAAAATTTTCCTGTGAGATTTCCTATCTCGAGTTGGTTTAATTACGCCGTTCCAGTCTCCTGCCATCAAGACATTGGTGGTTTGTTGTTCAACTATTTTCTTTTTTAGTTTTTTATAGAATGCCGTTTGATTACATGTAGGAGAATATACACCAATTACCAAGATTTCCTTCTCTTGTATTTTGATTTTAACCCCAACATAATGACCTTCCGGAGACTCCACTACACTTCGAGGGAGTTTGTTCCACTGTCGAACAGCCCTTACTGTCAGGAAGTTCCTCCTAATGTTATGGGTTTTATATTTCCATATCTGGAGCCAGGCATGCTTAAAGAGATCACAATGACCTTTGGAACACTAGAAAGTTTCCTATGGGAAATGCACGCTTGACCCGCAAACATGTGAAGGATCCAGGTAATATCAAGATAAACGTTAAATGGCTTTGTTGTTCATTCTATCCTCCCCCACAGGCTGTCCGCATATCATACTAGAGACAAAGGCTGTCCCATTGCACTAAGGTGAGTTGAGACCATATTTCCTACTTATCTCCAGCCATACTCCTAGCCAGCTTCACTATCCACCCATGTATGGGTTGTCTTACATCAATCACTGTTTTGCTAATATGGAATTCAGACCACCTACCCAAATTGCCCTTTTTGTTAATTCCATGAGAAGATGGTCAAACTCTCTCTGCTTTGTGTTGGAATGTTAAATACCCCTTGAGTGCACCAAACAGGAAGTAAATATCTTACCGACACATGGACACTCTGCTCTTATAGTGGCCACTACACATACAGCTGCTACCTACCAGAGTTCTCTCCAATTGTCCAGAGCTTCCTGTCTGAACCAAACCTTGGTGTCTGTCGCGGCAGAGAGACGCAGAGACAGGAATGGGGGTGCAAAGCTTCTTCTGCTGGCCAGGTCTTGGCCAGCCCTTTTTATTCACATCAGGGTTACATTAGGTTTACATTATCTCATAGTACATCAGAAGGCAATTTACGGAATCAGGGACCAATGTGTACTCAGGAGAATTCTAATTAGCAAAGGGAGCAGAATGTGTACACTGTCTCAGCCGAATCAACATGGGCTTATCCAATTATGGATAAAGCATTGTCTACCAGAAGGCAAGTCATAATCCTATGGTCTGCCAGTAGGGTTATCACATTTCAATCTTGGTAAACATTGCTATCCTGGGAGGGGTCGCATCCTCTGGGCTTCCCAGGGAATGCCACAGGTGTCTATGGATTCCTCTCCAGGACTGGTAATTTCACCCTCTCTACAATCCTAAACCTCTGCTATTCCTTTTCCATACCCCCAGTTTGCTTAGCCATGTATGGTGTTTCAGATTGAATTGTTACTGTGTTTTTGTGTGCTCTCTTGCATATTTTTAAATAAAACCTTTTTTATTTATCACACATGGAATCTGCCTGCAGTTAGTACTGGTATATATTGCTGAAAATGGTCCCTTATGTTACACAACCTCTCTCAGATCTCCTTTGAATAAACCAATTGGCACAGTTGGTGGGGACCCTAATTCCCCCCACATTTCTGGATAATAGTCACTTATATGAAATAAGGGAAATCAAGGTTTGTTTTTTTGATATCTATATCCATATCCATATCCATATCTATTTATATACTGTGTATATATACAGTATATAGATAGATATGGATATGGATATGGATATGGATATGGATATAGATATAGATATAGATATTGGAGGGAGAGTGGAATATTTTCAAGCCATGCATGTTCAAATTTGTCATGCCCTGTGAAGAAGCTGGAGACTCAGAGTAGGAAGCAGAAGAACCCAGCCAGGAGGCTGACCCCAGTTCCTCAATACCAGTACAACCAGAGACTGCTGCTAATGAGGACAGGAAGGAACCAGGCACTAATGCAGCAGAGGTTTCTGCCAGCTTGGATATTGAGGAAAATGAGGAGGCAGACATAGCTGTGCCTTCAGCAAGCAGAGGTCTGAAAGGGCAGGCATGCGGTACTCACAAAGAATTTACAGTTGGCCCGCCCCTTACATGGGCTTGCCTTCTGCAGACTTGAGCAAACATGGAAGGCAAGTTCTGATAGAAATAATGGGGCATACACCCATGGCGCGCACACTGCAGCATACTGCGGGAGCACGCCCCATTGTCCTTAATGGGATTTAAGCATGCGCTCAATTCCCCTTGTGTGTGTGTGTGTGTGTGCATGGCGGGGGGGTCTGGATGGATCTCCCAAGTAAGGGGCGGGCTGACTGTATATGAAATGCTGATCAATAAACTGCCCAAATGAGAGCCTTCATGTGAACAATTTTCAGTGTCTCATTCTTTACAATGATAGGAATCTGAGGAATGAAGGGCAACTTCATTTGCGGCCAGAATTCTTATGGGGGGGGGCAATGTCCTCATTTTGCTCCTCACTCAAGATTCACATCTGTGGCAATTTCATAGGAGCTGGGATACTCTTTGGAAACCTGTGAACACTGTCTGAAATGTCATGATTGGGAAAAAAAGGCAGCAGGTTCCTCTTTTTATGGGTGTATATTGTTTTATATTGTTTTTCCTCAGAGGTGACAAAAATAATTTTAAATGAAACAAATGCATGGGCTTATTCTGTTTATATATTTATGCCACCTCTTAGAGAAGCTATATAGAACAATAAATATTCATAAAAAGAGGAAGCTGAAACAAGAGCAGGAAAAAAATTACAAGTAGGAACATGCTGATAAGAAGTGGGTTTTCAAAGCTTTCTTGAAGCCCTACAGGACTTTCTACCTTGCAATAATCAACCTAACTGTCTGTGGTGGTGTATTAACAAGACACGTCCTGTCGATAAACTTAGAGGGCAGACTGACCAGTATACCTGAAGGATACCATGCCTATTTTGAAAGCTATTCCACCCCCGTCCTTTTTTGTTTGCTTTTTTTTTCTTTTAGTAAGAGACTGATCATATTAGTTAATGAATTTAGTTGAGTCTTTGGTCAGTTGGTTACAAAGAAGAAAAATAATCTCCTAAATTATATGAGCTCCATAAAAGTTTTTGTTAAATTTTGTCCCCTTCTGCTTTCAACAGTGTCTGTAAAATGGCATTATGTTCTTCAACATGAAGTTTTTCAGGTTGTTGTCCAGATAGCAGGAATCCACAAAAGTGTCTGCTATTTGGTTACTGTGTTCAGTTTTACTATGAAGCTATTAAGGCTGCCCCCGCTAGAGTCTATTTTTGAGGAATGTACACATTTAGTAATAAAACCTGTCCTTTTAAAATGTGTGTTATAAATAGAAATATTAATGGAAGACTGTATTTTATGGGGAATCCATTTGGTCGATAGACTAGATGCCTAGGAAGAAATGAACATAAGCTTATAGCTCACATCACTGCCCTTTCATAAGAATGTAAGAATCGTCTGAATGGTTAAAGCCAAAGTCTACCTAGTTCAGTGTTTTGCCTTCAGGACAACTGACTGGATACATTACCAGTAAGGCTTGACATTGTTGGCATATTCCTGCTTGCATATTCTTGCTTTTTGATCCCAGTAGTTGATATTCATAGGTACACATTCTTTCAATATGGAGCAAATAGTTGTCAATAGACCACTTTACCAAGAGGCAAGGGCCCTAGCCAGAACTTGGTTGGGGGAGAGAAGTTACTTTTCAACAAGTGATTTGCAATTTTTCCTTTTCCCAGAAACAAAGCCATAACTGCATTACATGTGTAAAGGAACAAGGGATAACTTCATGGGTTTTGTGGTGTAACTGTACATTTAAATTATTTTATAGTTACAGGGATGTAGCTTCATTAAATGGTAGAAGAGGAATGTTGCACAGTTCCAAATGCTGATTCATATTCTCTTATGGGTGTTGAGGGAATGAGATGATAGACAGGAGAAAAGTGTGCTTTGTCCCATCGTTTTATGGCTTATGGCATTCAGATGTTTTCCAAAAGCAATTAAAACTCATTATTTTAGATACATCTAAGAAGCAAGAAAAATGGCAAGTCTAATGGTAATTAACTAATTACTTTTTTATAGTAACTTTTGAAGAACTGACCAAAAGTCAGTTTGCATGATATTTGAGGTTGCTAATTTAGGAGTGGGAATCTATGGGGGCACCTGCAGTGCAGAAATAATCCAGTTTGACACCACTAACTGCCATGGCTCAGTTCTATGGAATTCTGGGAACTGTAGTTTGTTGTGACATCAGAGCCCTCTGACAGAGAAGGCTAAATGTGTCACAATTCCCAGAATTCCATAGCATTGAGCCATGGTAATTAAAGTTGTGTCAGACTGGATAGTTTCTACATATGGATGCAACCCAGGTATCTCCCCAATATGATGTTGAGCCCCAGTTTCCAGCAGCCTTAGTCAGAACAGCCAGTGTCAAAGAATTCTGGGAATGACAGTTCAACAACGTAGGATCTTATCACACATGGGGGGGGGGGTTGCAGCTCAGAACTGCACCCACTCCTGTTCTAGCAATGCAAAGTGTGATGTTTTTTCACACCAGATCCAGAGTCACTCCTCTCTAGCAATGCGGATTGAGGTTAAAACGTGCTGTTTTACCACACCTGGTTGCCTTTCTGTTGTCCTTACAAAGTGAGGGAGAAGAGAAGTCAGTTCGATTCCAAGCAAATCACGTGATGCGGACTCAAGCAAAGGGGAGTGAGTGGACATTGTATTACCACACCAGAGCATACTTTGAGGGTTCAACGATTTGAATCGGCACCCTTAATAATAATAATAATAATAATAATAATAATAGTAACATTTATTTCTATACTGTTTTTCCATATTGATCAAAGCGGTGTACAAAACAGAAGAATACAACATTAGAGTAATACAGAACAAAACACAATATATACATAACGATAAAACTATATAAAAAGTTACAAATACAATTTAAAAACTATTAAACTAGATCAAAGCCCTCCTTCCCTGCTTCCTCCTTAGCTGTCATCCTTCATCGGGGTCTAGGAGAAGGCAGGGGATGATAGGATAGCTCGCTGGGAGTCCCTGGGGCTAGGATCAGGATGCAGGAGCAGTCAGGGGATGATGGGATAGGTCGCTGGGGGTCCCTGGGGCCAGGATCGGGATGCAGGAGAAAGAAGGGGATGATAGGATAGGTCACTGGGGGTCCCTGGGGCCAGGATCAGAATGCAGGAGCAGCAGGGATGATGGGTTAGGTGGAGAGGGGGTGAGATGGAGATGCATGTAAGCTTCACATTGTCAGCCTGATACTTCTTTGCTTTTGTAGCTTTGTGTCATGACCTTGATTCAGGCTTTTGTTTGCCTCTACACAAAGCTGCAGTCTCTCTTCTGCAGACTCCTTAGAGAACAGCTTGTGTTAAAATGTTATAAGTATTTGCATGTTACAGCCCTTTGCTTAAGCCAATAAGTGGTGACACAAATCTCTTCTTGCAAATTTACCCAGTGACTGCAAACAAGGCATGGGAGCCTACACCCACATTGTTAAGGGGCATGGCAACAAAACATTCACCTAAGATCCCTATGAGACCAAGGGATTTGCATTATCCCCTTACAGGAATGAATCATAAAAGCTGAAGTAGAAATGTCAAATTAAAAAAAAAACAACAGCAAAATCCAGTGGTTTTCAACAGCAATTTCAAATTGGAAATATACATATTATATTACTGAGGCAGTATTTAATCTCTGTTTGTATTGCATTATTAAAGTCACAATAACTAGAGCAGTTGACTGAGGACATACTGAATTGAACTGGTTTGTTCTATCATTTTGACAATGATGTTGCAGTGGAGAAACTACAAATGTGCTCAGACTATGCTCTGAGATGCTAAGATGGGGAAGCAAAGCAAACAGCTCACCATGGTAATGCTTTTCGATGGCTGTGGGTGGGACTGGCATAGCAGGCTCCATCTTGCAAGGCAACAGACTCCTCCCCTTATGTTCTCTCCCACATGCACAACAAACTTACTCAGGCAAGTGTGGTACAACTGTACCTTTAATAAGAAAATAGCTTTATATCCAGTAGATGATAGCTCAAAACATAAAGTCCAGTCTTTTTAGTCAGACATCTCCACATCCCATCGGGACATGGCTTGTTTCCCAGGGCTTCTCTTGTGGACTCCACCACTCATCCTCCAAATCCTCAAGGCCTCTGGTTGTCTACTCCCCAGAGCCCGCAAAAGCCCAGACTCCCTCCTCTCGAGGGTTCTGTCGCCTCTCCTCCCCTTAGGGCCTCTGCTTTGGCCTTAGGGCCCTTCTTGGAAGAGGCACAAGGACTCTGTCCCTCTCTGGCCTCCTTAAACCCTGTTCTTTCCCTTCCCCAGCCACTGCTGCCCGAACAGCTCTTCCACATCCATCCTCTCCCCCCGCACGCTTCAGCCCTTCTGCTTTTATAATCCTTCCAGCTCCTCCTCCTTCCTCCACTGGCTCCACCTCTGGGTTAACTTCCTCCTTCCCCTCAACCTCCACCACCTGGCTGCCCTTAGCCCCTTCAGCTCTCTCTACCTGGGTGAGTACCTCACTACAATGGCATCTCCATGTATGTGACACTTCATATATAAAATGGCTTCAAGAAGTAATCAAGACCCCTGGCTTTTCCATAGTTTGTATGTGTTACAACCGGAACTAAAATAGATTTAATTGACATTATTAACATTTGATGTACACAAAATACTTGACATTACAAATGTGCAAAACATTTTACTGTGCCATAAAGATGAAAAAATAATAATAGCAAACCAGCATGTGTTTGTTGCACAGGTATTGACTCTCTCTCACTGACACACGCACACACACACACACTGCTTCTAGAAACATCTTTGGCAGCAATTACAATTGTGAGTTTTACTAGCTCAGTCTTTCTCAGCTTTGGGTAGCCAGATCCTGCAATTTTTGCCCACTCTGTGTCAAAATTGCTTTAACTCTGTCAGATTGAAAGGAGACCGCTAATGAACTTCAATTTCTAAGTCCTGTCACAGATCCTCACTCAGATTGAGATATGGCCTTTGACTGGGCTGTTCTAAAAAAAAATGGATTCTTGTTCTGAAAATGCTCTCATTTTACTATGACTCTGTGTCAGGGTCATTGCCCTGCTAGATGAAGGTCCTTTCCAGTCCCAAGTCTCTTGTGTACTGAAACAGATTTCCTCTAGAATTGCCCTGTGTTTGGTTTCATTTCTTTCCTTCAGTTCTGACTAATCTGCAATTCATGCTGTGGAAAGTCATCCTGACAACATAGTACACCATGTTTCACAATGAACATAGCATTTTGAAGCAAGGGCTAAACATTCAGTTTTGGTCTAATCAGGCCACAAACCTTTTCCCATATGTTTGCTGTGTCTCTCACACGTCTTTCTGCAAATACAGTCGGCCCTTCTTATACGCGGATTTGCCATCCAAATCGGGAAGTTGTCCCCAATGGTGGTGCGTGTCCACGCGCACCGCCATTAGGGACAACTTCCTTCTCCTCCCCTCCCCACTTCCCTCCCCTCCCTCGCTTCCCTCCTCCCTCCCTCCCCTCCCTCTTACTTACCTTGAAGGCCTCCATTCGCCGCCGCCGCTGCCACCACCGCCGTCACAGGAAAAGCTGGGTGGCAGTGGCGGCAGCAGAGGCCAAGCCCCGGGCTCCTCTCTGGCACCGGAGAAGAGCCCGATGGTGGTGCTGGGGGCCTCTTGGCCCCGAACAGCACCGCCACCGGACATTTCCTGCAGCGGCGATGAGGAGGCACCGCTGCCACGCCAGAGGCCTTCAAGGCCTCCAGCTCTGGTATCCAGCCTCCTCGAGGCCTCCGCCGCCGCAAAAGGGCTGGATACCGGCGCTGGAGGCCTTGAAGGACTCTGGCGCTGCTGCCCTCCACGCCTCCTTTTCGCAAGGTAATGCGTGGAGGCAGCGAAGAGGAAGCGTAGAGGGCAGCAGCGCCAGAGGCCTTCAAGGCCTCCAGCGCCGGCATCCGGCCTCCTCGAGGCCTATCAGTGCTGGGGCCTCTTGGCTTCCAACACCAGTATTCGGCCCTTCTGTGGCGGCGGAGGCCGGATGCTGGCACTGGAGGCCTTGAAGGCCTCCGGCGCGGCGGCTGTGCCTCCTCACTGCTGCCACAGAAAAGGTCCGGTGGTGGTGCTGTTCGGGGCCAAGAGGCCTCCAGCACCGCCATCGGGCTCTTCTCCAGCAGCGACAAATGGAGGCCTTGAAGGTAAGTAAGAGGGAGGGGAGGGAGGGAGGCAGGTAGGAGGGAAGCAAGGGTGGGAAGGGAGAAGGGGAGGCCAGGGAGCTTTTGTTTCCAATGGTGGCGCATGTGTACGCGCGCCACCATTGGGAACAATTGGGACTTGAGCATACGCGGATTTTGGTATACGTGGGGGGGGGTCTGGAACGGATCCCCCGTGTATACCAAGGGCCCACTGTACTAAACAAGATGTAATGTGGGACTGTTTTAGCAAAGACGTTTTTGGTGGCACTCTTCCATAATATCCAGTATTGTGGTACTCGTTAGTGATAACTCTCATATGTTTCTTCTCACTTATAGATTTGTCCTTCTCCAGTGCTCCTGATTGGTTCTCTAATGTCCTCCCTACCTGGCCACTGAATTTTGGTAGACACCTTTCTGTAGACAGAGTCATAGTTGAGCCATATTTTCTTCATATTGTAATAATGGATTTAACAGTGCTCTGGGGCAGGATCATAATTTGAGATTTTTAAAATTAAGTCACCTCTGCTAGGTGCTTCTGTACAGTTTTGTCTTGAGTTTGTTTGAAAAACTCCTTGGACTTAATGACTGTTTCTATATGACCTCCATCAAACCCTGGTGTCTCCCAGACATAGGTATGTTTATTTTGAGATCATGGGGCAAAGGTGGACTCCATTCAACTGCTTACATGACATCTGGAGCAGTGGTTTGCACCAAAGCTTACTTAGGTGTGTTACAACAAAGGTGTGTGTATGCGCACGCATGTGCATGCGCGCACACACACACACACAAACACACAATTATTTAACCAGTAAGGGCTAGTTTGTTTGTTTTTCCGTTAAATTTTGTACCACAGTAAAATATATTTAGCCTATGGCCATTCCTTTTTAATCCCAGATTCAAGTAAAGCAGAACAAAATGCAGTGCAACCACATCATATGCAGCTGTGCCATACACAGCTTCCATCATATGCTGGAAGCCAGGCCACAAAAAAGCCTCCTGCGCCCCAGAAGGAGTAATGGGGTGTGTGCCTGTGGTGGGCACAAGCCCCATTGCTTCTTATGGGGCTTGAGCTTACGCATTTTTTCTCTTATGCGGGGGGTGATGGTGTCCAGAACAGATCTCCCACGTAAAAGAAGGGCCCACTGTAAAGAAAAATCAAAGGTAGTGTATGCATGTGTGTGTATACACCTGAGTCTATCATAGATGCTATTGAATTTCAATTTCCATGATCCCTCACCATTGCCTATGTTGTCTGGGGCTGATGGGAAATCATTTCATCAGAATGTAGAGGACTCCTTATTTCTGATCATTGAGGCAATGTCTTCCATGTCAGTGGGGTGCTAAATCAATTTGAATTTCAGTCTAAACTTTAAAAGAGCTATCCTTTTGACAGACAATGTTCAACACCATTCATAGATCTTTTAAAGCAGGTATAGGCAACTGAATTGGGGTTGTGGGATGCAGTTCCCACACAGAAAGGCCAAATAACTGAAAATTTCCCCCTGCAATCTTTTAAAAATAGTGACAGTCACTCCATTCCTTTCTGAGAGAGAGTGAAAAAATAGAGATGTTTGGAGGTAATATGGGGTTCTAGAATCTTGGGTAAGGTGAGAGGGGTATTTTCAAATTTTCATTGAGGGAGTTTTCTGTGTGTTGTGTGGGCAAAAAATTCCTGAAAATCATGCTCATTTTTTCCCAAATGAAATTTGATGGAGTCCAGGGGGGCTTTTGGAGAGTGGTAAGGTGATTTGGTGTGAGAAAAGTGGGGTCCCTTGAAATATATTTTCCTTACACTTGCTTTAAAGGTCTGACTAAAACAGATCCATTACTCCACTGATGCCACCAGATTCCATTGCTCCATGGTCATTCATCTTACTTTAAACAACACTGATGTTGGAAATGCTGTTAGTTTTGGAGAGTAACCAAAGAAATCTTCAACTCATACACACACAGTGATGTTTTTCTAGGGTCATACAATGATGTAGAATGATGGGAGATTCCAGTCAAACAAAAGCAACTGTTTTTACCATCTACCAATAATGGATAGTTAAAGAATGAAATTTGCTGCCACAGGATATGGTAACACCATCAGTTTAGGTAGCTTCAAGAGGGGAGTAGTCAAATTCATAAAGTCCATGAACTGTCCATGACGATCTGAGGCTGTATGCCTCTCAGTACCAGTTTGATTTTGGGGGAAAAAAATCTCTCTTTTGCAAGTGACTTTGACTTGGTGGGTAAAAGTAAAAAATATTTTTAAAGCAAACAAATATAAGTATATATCTCCTTGTATGAAATACAGATACTGTATAGGAATAATGTGGGGGTATGAAATAAGGACATTTGAATTGCTATGGCCATGACCCATTCTGAACAGAGGTAGGCAACCTTCTGCATTGTTTGGGAATAATCATGGGAGTGGCAAGTGTAAACATCTGGAGAACATTGCTTAACCTAGCTTTAAATAAACCAGAAATAGTTTCCTTAGGTGCCTCCTTCTCTTTCCTTTCAATTTTAATTCAAAAGAAAGAAACCATATAGTATATCTCTATTTAAACAATGCGTCTAACCAAATCCATGAGGGGATGTTCCTTTAAAAAAATGATTCAAGCTCTCAGACATTTTAAAGATAAGCTGTTGAAAGAATCTGAAGGAGCAGACTAAAGAATAATTTGAAGAAAATAATGGTGCCCAGGAAGAAAAATACCCCATCATAACTGTCTTATTCTTGAGCTATCCCAGCTTTCATCTTCCTTCTTTGTGCTCACAAAAATGTGGGAATGGAAAGTGCCAACAAAAGAAGCTAACATGAATAGCTTGAAGAGAAGCCAGTCCAGTTTAGCAAATTAAGGATTTTCAAGATGGTGGGACCTTGGGGAGAGTCTGTTTCTTAGAAGATTTGATTCTTCCTCTATTTTCCTGTGAGAGAAGGCGTGGAAATCCCATTTCAATAGCTTTGCAGATGCATCATTTTAATTTATAAACAACCCTGTGAATTTCTTTCCAAAGAGTATGCAAGTGTTTGCCAGGGAGCGCTCTCGGGCTGAAAAGAAAATTGCTAATTGAAGAGTCTATGATTCTAGCCTTCAGAGAGGAAGCATCAAGAACAATAATTTGATCAAAACGTTCTCACTACTGTTTTCAGAAGTTGGAAATGTGAGAAAAGAAGGGGACGCTGAATAACCCTCAGTGTTAATAGAAAGCAATGGGCTTGCTAAAAGCTATCCTTTGACAAAATGGAGGGGGTCACAGTTGAACATTTGCTTTTGTAGTATTTTAGCAAATATTCATAATTATTAGTTTAGATAGAATTCTAGACACATATATCGTGTGATTTTTTTAAAGTAGTAATTTTAGAATTGTAATTTGTGGTTTTGTGTAAAATGTCAGATTGTAAAATTATATGTAAGATTGTTGGCCACACTGAGCAGAAGAAGTTGTGAGCTTTCAAATAGTTTTTGACTTATGGCAACAATTTGGTGAAACTATCATGGGGGTTTCTTGGCAAGACTTGTTCAGATGGTATTTATCTCCCTCTAAGGCTGAAAGAGGGTGACTCCCCCAAGGTCACGCAGTGGGATTCCATGGCTGCATAGGGATCTGTATCCAACACTCAAACCAGTATACCATGTTGGCTCTCCCTATGAAATAGGTTGGAGCATAATTTTGATGGATAGATAGGCATGGATGCAGGAATCCATCTTTTTGTTAAAACTATGAGTTAAAACTATGAGGACATATGACAGTTGAAACAACAGAATAACTCTTTCTCTCCTTCTCCTTCTCTACATAATACTAATAAAAGCATATCCAGGTAATAATTGTTCAGTTCTACTATTGGAAAACTGCTTAGAGCATGATTCAGAAGAGCATGATTGCATCAGGGCCCCGTGGAGTCATTGCATTCCTTTGTGACAGGGAGGGGAACCTCTCACTGGCTTACTCCAGTTCCATTTCATCCCAGCTCTAATAGCCTGTGGTCAAGTATTGTGGGAGTTGTAGTTAATCAACATACATTTCCATCTCTGCTCTATTGAAAGACTTAGCCACAGAGGGTGTTCAGAATGAGCACAAAATATATCTTCTGTGATTTTTTTATTATTATTTTTTGAGACTGGCTGGTACAGTGGTTTCTCCATATTCACTGGGGTTAGGGATGAAGGACCCTGTGAATGTGGGGAAACTGCAAATTAAAAAAAAACACACCATTTTTTTAAACCTAAGAGAACACTTCTCTAGTAATCTCCAGGTCCTCCAGTGGAATTCTGTGGTCAACATCTACTAGAAGTTATTATTATTAACTTTTATTTATAAAGTGCTGTAAATTTACATAGCGTTGTACATACAATCATTTTAATTGGACTGTTTCCTGCCCTCAGGCTAACAATCTAAAAAGACATGACACAAAAGGAGAAGCGAGTGGTGGAGGGGAAGGGGATGAGGTCCAGCAGTTCCTCTCTACCACCAAGGCAGGTGGACTGGAGGGAGGGCTTGGCTTCATAATGGATAGCTAGACAAAGAGGAGGGGTCAAGAGAAGGTTTTTTTCAGAATTAGGGAAATGAGAGCATGTTTGAAGTCCGACGGGAAGGAGCCTGTAGAGGGAGAGAGATTGAAGATATGGAGAAGCGAGGGCAGAAAAGAGGGAGCTATAGAAATTAGAAGATGAGTAGGAAGCAAGTTGATCATAGAATCATGCTTGCAGACCTACAAATGCCTAGAGAAGTGTTTTCTCTAGGAACATCTAAACTCATGAGCACAACTATATGGGCAACGTCTGACAGAGTTGCACTGGAGGACATAGAGATTCCAAGAGAGAACATATTAATCAAAACCACAAAAGTCAAAGCTGTGAATGTGGAGGGCCAACTGTAT
Organism: Sceloporus undulatus; assembly: GCF_019175285.1. Taxonomy (NCBI): domain Eukaryota; kingdom Metazoa; phylum Chordata; class Lepidosauria; order Squamata; family Phrynosomatidae; genus Sceloporus; species Sceloporus undulatus. The sequence goes on from NC_056524.1 coordinate 237,103,207, forward strand.
ATACAGATGTTCACCTGAGTTCTGTGTTGAAAATCATATAATTATGAGTTAAATTCTCATTCGGTTTAAAATTGTTTGTGAAATATTTTCAAATGAGAAAAAAATCATACATTTTTTGAAGGTGATGTGTTTGGAGCTATTACTTAAGATGTGGCCAAAGCATTCATTCTTTAAGGTGTGGAGTTTTATATTAAAAATAAATAGCATGCAGCCTCTTTGGTTTTCTGGACTCCAGGTCCAGGTAGATTTTGGCAGACATGGTTCAAATTTTAACACCGTCTGGCTTCTATCATCACAATCTCTTATTCTATACACACATTCTCATGAGCTATGGGAAAAATTGTATTAGTTTCTGAAATTATCATTATATATTCTACATTTCTGTGGGTGAAAGCCTGTCCTTGCTGCCTTAAAAAACGGCTAGGAATTTTGCAAGTTTTGTAACAATCTTGTCAGTTTTGCATGATAGGATTGTCCTCTCTGTATTTTCATTTTTTTCCCCTAATGAGCCAACTTAAAAACCTTGTTTTCCGGGCTTTTTTATTGCAAACTCATGAAATGCCTCTTCTCCCCACACAACTCCAGTATCAAATATGTTGCAAGTTCAGATTCAGTAAATGATTAGGTGGCATAATCATTCCCGCCTCATTGCCGAACATCTGAGCACCTAGAGAAACAATTTTATTTTATTTTATCTTTTTGGTACAATATTTCACATGGAAAAGTCTCAGAATGCTTTCAAGAATACTTGTAAATTAGAAGCTTTAGATGCTTCTTCAAAAACCCAAGGATAGTGTCATATATTTTGGGACTCAAAGTGATGTAAAACACATGTTACTGGTTACTTTCAGTTGTAGTCTGATGTGCAGATTCCATTGGAGCCTGCAAATCTTAAGTAGAAACAGCATCATTTATTCTTATAGTGCTTCACATTTCTCTTTCTACCAGGCATTCCTCCTTCTTGTCTATTTACAAGGAACTCTGGGACTATAGTTTTTTTTATATTATAGATCATGTCAAATAGAGGAAAACAAATATTTCAGTCTCACACAACTGAGTTGAACTGTGTACAACTACACATATGCCCTCCAGCATTTCACATATGGAAGTGAGGACACATGTGGCCAAGCATAATCAGAATGAGGTCAAAATGGAGAAGTTATTAATGGGGAGAACACATAAGCTAGGAGAAGCTAAAGTAATTTGCCTTTACCTGAGCCTCCAGGAAAGTCAAGACTTTGCCACTCTTTCTCTTCTTCCTCCTGCTGAGTTGAATGCAAACCACTTTTGGTCATTGAACCCAGTTTGCAGCACCTGAATTAACAAAGTAGAGAAGGAAAGAAAAACTGGGGAGTACAAGCACCTTTCTCACTGCTATAAGGAGAACTGGATACATACCAGTTTTGAAGCATTCCCTCTCCTATGTTGATGGATATATGTTGATAAACTACAATTCCCATAATACTTGACCATAGACCATTGTTTGTAATAGTACAAATGGGACCTCACATTCTCATCCACATGCTTTCCTAACCCCACCTCCATGCCCTCTGCCCTGCCCATCATGCCTGTCAGTGTGTTCTTTTGTTTGTTTGTTTTAATGCAGTTCCAGAGGTATTCTAATATAATTTTTAAAGGAAAAATAAATAAAAGAAAGTTTAAAAGAGTGGGAGCCTAGACTGGAGTAGCAAAAGGGGAGTAGGGAGACAGAGGAGACATGTATACCAAATAACTGCCCAATACTAGACGTGCCACCAAAGATTTTATCACATCTGAGAACTAATGGGACAGCTGCACATTTGGTGGCTTACTGCCAGATTTTCCCAACAATGACATGATGTATTCTAACCACACTTGGACAACAAGGCAGTGACAAGATAGAAATGGTGTGGTATCACCAAAGGCACTATTTTCCAACTTTAAAAGTGATTTAAGAATTGTGTATGATAAAGTCCTGGGATATTCAGAAAATCTGATACCATTTGGGCAATAGATGCAAGGAAATACATTTTGTAAAACTTATTGACACTTTACACTATACAAGGCCCCAGTAAAGTATGTCTTTCCCCATGATCTACACAGGAATCCTGCCTGCACTTCAAGTAAAGACCAGAGGTACATGACATATGCTGTTCCTTAATACCTTTTAAAATCTGGGCAGCCAGTAAAACCGTAAGTCAACTGAGAAATGTATAAAAGAAAGAAAAGAGCATAATACACCTTTGGCCACTTTGCAAAACTCAAAAACATCATCAAAAGGAGTTCTAAAGTGCCCTGAGAATAAAGCAGAAAAAAGAAGAAGACAAATTCTTCTTCTTTTTTCCCCGGGAAGATGGCCTTGGAATGGGAAACAGAGTTTGGCACAGAAGTAACTTTCTTTGTCATTTTTAACCACTTCAAATCATTTGGCAATAGACAGTCAACAGAGAGATGTGTGTTCCATAAGCAGTATTGCATGATTTAAAGAGATGTGACTTTTCAGAGGGAGAATTTCTAAATAGACATTTGATCTTGCTCGGTTTGGATTTGGGATCTGAAGCCCACAGAGCATTTTCTTTCTTATTAAAGTTATCCAATAGTGTCATTCCATCAGTCAATACATGTGATTTTTTGAAAAACAAACAAACAAAGAAACAAAACCCAACACATGAAAATTATGGAAGAAAATATTTTTCAATTTTGGAAGGTATACAGGAATTTCTACTCAGCTTGATTTTTTCCCAAGTAGCCTTGGGGGTCAAAACTTTGGAATACGTTGGATCTAGCTATTTGCTCCTTAACCCTTTGCAGACTGAGCTGCTTACAACATATAGAAACTCTTATGTTGATGCTCCTATTCTTCCACTTTGGAGAAAATTATACAATGAGAATTACAGGTCTAGTGTAAAGTGCCCATGATCTCAGACAGAGGCTTTTGCTGATGTCTGGCACAGACAAATTTTCCTGCTTTCTACAAAAGTAGAGAAGATTTGTTGTCTAAGAGACAAATTATTATATCTGCTATCCTGTGCTCAGAAGGTGGCCATTACATGATTTTGACATAAAAGCCTAGAAAGTTACATTTTAAAGTAATTAATCATTTTATATTTTCTGTATTTGCAAATCAGCCAGCTGAGCACAGCTGGGAGCCAGGGTGCAGATGGGATGCAGTCGCTTGGTGGCATAGGTGGCATTTATAATGTGATAATTCCCAGTTGCATGCCATAAGTGACTGTATTCCGGCAGGGGTATGTCCCTTTATCTTTGTATGCAATAGTCTCCTTATTCAGAGTGTGTTTTTTTTTCTTTACCTCCCTCTGAGACTGAGAGAGTGTGACTTACTCAAAGTCACCAGTGGGTTTCCATGGCCAAACAGGAGTCAAACCCCAGTCTTTGGAGTCATAGTCTAATGCTCAAGTCACTATAGAACTACAGTAGTCCAAATGTGATGTAACTAAAGCATGTACCACCATGGCTTCTCCAGGAACAGGTGCAATTGGTTCATTAGTTTTAACTGTGCAAAAGCTCTTTGGGTCACTGGTGAAAACTGGGTCTCCAGGCTCAGAGCTGATTCTAGGAGTACCCTCAAACTGTGAACCTGCATTTTCAGGGAAAGTGTAGCCCCATCTCACATAGGCTGAATCCCTATTCAGCTTTCTTTTGATTAGCTAGGAGCACCTCCGTTTTGTTTGAATTAAACTTCAATTCGTTTGCCATCATTCAGTTTATAAGATCTCACACAGATATCTTGAGGACATCTAGTTGGCAAGGAGAGAGTGAAAGGACAGGCCCAATGCCATCGGACCTGAAGAGAAAGAGCCCTCCCTCTTCTGGCCTGTAGCGAGTGAAAGGACAGACCCAATGCCACTGGGGCCAGCCTCGGTTAAGAAGAAGAGCTCTCCCTCCAGTCCATCTGCCTTGGTCCAGGCCTCAGAGAGAAAGAAGAACTGGTGGATCTGATCCCCTTCCCCACCACCATTCCCTTCTCCTTTTGTATTGTGTCTTTTTAGATTGTAAACCTGAGGGCAGGGAACCTTCAAATTAAAATAATAATTGTAAGTTGCTCTGAGAGCCTTTAGGGCTGAAGGGCAGGGTATAAATACCGTAAATAAAATAAAAATAATAAATAAATCTAGGATTGGTGGCCAAAGCAGGGGGACAAGAGAAGGATCTTTCATTAGAGGCAGAGGTGGAAACAAGGAAATGTCCTCAACCTTGGGGGTAACAGTGAGATTTGTGGAAGTCTTCATGTTTGGTGGCAGCAGAAGTTTAGAAAAAGCCCCTCAACTGGCAGAAATACAGTGGGTTATGTAAAACATTCCCAAATTATCTCACAAATAATGAACCATCATGGAGACTGAAACATCACTTGGGGGCAGTACACACTGGCATTGAAACTCCTCTTTTTGATGCTCAGCATTGCTGCAGCAACCAAACAGTGAGGGACCACTGCACAGCAAAAAAGGAGCTGCCTAAAGCATCTCCTTTTGAGACATTGTAAGAGCTGCATTGCAGCCCTTACAACACTGCTTCCTGGAAGAGACGTGTGGGTGCTCAGATGCCCACACGTCATCAACATGCTCCCTGTGTGGGCGGTGCCACTCAATAGTGCTGCTGCCCACCCATAATACAGCTCGGGACCATGTGGTTGGTGCGCAGTCCCAAGCCCTACTATCGCCGACAGGACACCACTTCCTGGCAGTGTGTACCAGACCTTGTTTTCTTTTCTGGTTGTGCCTCACATTGCACATTATCTCCACACAAAATGATAGGTATAAAACCTATTAATAACCTATTAGTATGTCCCAGGTTTGCTCCACAGGCCTCATCCTTTCCAAAAATGCTTAAAAACTTAATTGTGTGTCCCCCAAACATGACATTTTGTTCAATATAGCTCTTTTCAAAACAAAACCAAAGCTGTGCCCAACTTTAGATGATAATTGCCACTAATGGAGACTTTCAGGAGTGGTAATTCTTTTAAGAAAAGCTTTTTCTTTTTCTTTTTGGGAGTGGGATAGAAGATCCCTCGGAGGGTGATAGAGTCTCCTTCCTTGGAGGTCTTTAAATAGAGGCTGGATGGCCATCTGTCAGGGATGCTTTGATTTGGATTTCCTGCATGGCAGGGGGTTGGACTGGATGGCCCTAGTGGTCTCTTCCAACTCTATGATTCTATGATTCTATGATCCCAGCTCCAAAAATGACTAGCATAGGGTGAAACAGATTGTCCTTTTTGAGCCAGCAAAAAATCTAGATTTTCTTGCCCTGCCATAGTTTTACAGCACTCCTGCACCATGAGGCATGTAAACACCATGCTGCCAGAGTGCCCTGAAGCCAGTTGTCATGCGAGCAGGCAGGAAGGGAGTCTGTGTCATGTGTCTACCATACCCCAAAGCTGGTTGGAAGTTGGGTTTTCATGCTGGTCTGTATCAGCCCACAGCAAACAGCATATTGAAAATATGACATAGTCCTCTTTCTTCTCTTGTAATGACAGCAAAGCACACATTTTCCCATTCAAACAAATAATGAAAGAAACTACGTTTGAGAAGCAGCACTCCAAGCTCTGACAATCTGAATGTCAGTTTAGAGGGATTATTAGCAACTGTTGTTATGATGCTTTTCATTTCAACTATTTCCTTGCTGTGTTATGTATCCTAAAGATGTTGTAGATATGTGTACTTTTTTATACATATAATGTGCTTGCTGCTCTTAAGTAACAGCAATGAGATTGTTCACTGTATTTACCACTAGTTTCAGAGCAATTGTACTGGCAACTAAAAAGGTGTGTGTTTACATGCATGTGAGTCTTCATGTAGGGAAGGATGTGTATGTGTATGTGCATATGAGCATTTATTTAAGAACTTTTTGAGTTCTGGTTATTTCTCAGCTTTTCTATCATAGTTCAGAGATGGATTATTTAAAAACAAAGAAACAAACTAGGCAAAGACTATGTTGCAGCTTCAGAAAAAAAAGAGAAAAAGGGTGGTAATATATGTGAACGATTGATTTACTTCACCCTCAATCAATACCATGATAGAGAAAATTGAAGCACTTCTGAATTTTCTGTCAGACCACAACCCAATTTGGATGACATTAAAGAATAAAATTATGGAACTTAATTGGAGACTAGATGAATCATTGCTGAAAGATAACAAAGTTTTGAGTAAGGCAAGGGAAACACTAAAATTATTTGACAAGAACATTAATAGAGAAGTTAATAAGGGGGTAGTCTGGGATCTGAGCAAAGCTGTCATGATGGGTTT